>NW_026114685.1:0-78377 GCF_025201925.1 Gopherus flavomarginatus | reverse complement strand
GGGGTTGGGCCCCTAGAGATGGGGTTTTGGTCCCCGGGGGTTAGGCCCCAGGAGGTATGGTTCGGGCGCTCAGGGGTTGGGCCCCTGGAGCTGGTGCTGGGGCCCCAGGGGTTAGGCCCCTGGAGCTATGGTTCGGGCTCTCAGGGGTTGGGCCCCTGGAGCTCGTGTTGAGGCCACCAGGGGTTGGGCCCCTGGAACTGGTGTTGGGGCCCCAGGGGTTAGGCCCCTGGAGCTATGGTTCGGTCGCTCAGAGATTGGGCCCCTAGAGCTGTGGTTCGGGCGCTCAGGGGTTGGTCCCCTAGAGCTGGTGTTGGAGCCCCCAGGTGTTGGGCCCCTGGACCTGGGGTTATGTCCCCCAGGGGTTAGGCCCCTGGAGCTATGGTTCGGGTGCTCAGGCTTTGCGCCCTTGGAGCTGGGGTGGGGGCCCCCAGGGGTTAGGGCCCTGTAGCTATGGTTCGAGCGCTCAAGGGTTGGGCCCCTGGAGCTGGTGTTGCGGCCCCTGACCTAAAGTCATCCCCTGCTCTCCCATCCCCCACACAGACAGTCCCCACTCCATCACAGTAATGCCCAGAGCATTTCACTCGTGGAGCAACAGTAACACTGTGTGGCCATGCAGGGTAATGCCCAGAGCATTTCCTGCATGGAGCAAGAGTGACACCGTGTGCCCACATAGGGTAATGCACAGAACATTTCTCCACATGGAGCAACAGTGACACCATGTGGTCACGCAGGATAATGCACAGATCATTTCCTGCATGGAGCTATGGTTCGGGAACTCTGGGGTTGGGCCCCTGGAGCTGGTGTTGGGGCTCCCAGGGGTTGGGCCCCTGGAGTTGGTGTTGGGACCCCAGGGGTTAGTCCCCTGGCGCTATGGTACGGGCGCTCAGGGGTTGGGCCCTTGGAGCTGTGGTGGGGGCCCCCAGGGGTTAGGCCCCTGGAGCTACGGTTCGGGCACTCAGGGGTTGGGCCCGTGGAGCTCGTTTTGGGGCCCCCAGGGGTTAGGCCCCTGGAGGTATTGTTCGGGCGCTCAGGGGTTGGGCCCCTTGAACTGGTGTTGGGGCCCCCAGGGGTTGGACCCCTGGAGCTGGGGTTGGGGCCCCAGGGGTTAGGCCCCTAGAGCTATGGTTCGGGCGCTCAGGGTTTGGGCCCCTGGAGCTGGTGTTGGGGCCCCAGTGGTTAGGCCCTGGAGCTATGGTTCGGGCGCTCAGGGGTAGAGCCCCTGGAGCTGCGGTCGAGGGCCTCAGGGGTTGGGTCCCTGGAGCTGGGGTTGGGGCCCCCGGGGGTTAGGCCCCTGGATCTATGTTTCGGGCGCTCAGGGGTTGGGCCCCTGGAGCTGGTGTTGGGGCCCCCAAGGGTTGGGCTCCTAGAGCTGGGGTTGGGGCCCCTAGGGGTTAGGCCCCTGGAGCTATGGTTCGGGCGCTCAGGAGTTGGGCCCCTGGAGCTGGTGTTGGGGCCCCAGGGGTTAGGCCCCTGGAGCTATGGTTTGGGCGCTCAGGGGTTGGGCCCTTGGAGCTGGTGTTGGGGCCCACAGAGGTTAGGCCACTGGAGCTGTGGTTCGGGCGCTCAGGAGCTGGGACCGTGGAGCTGGTGTTTTGGCCCCCAGGGGTTAGGTCCCTGGAGCTGGTGTTGGGGCCCCCAGGGGTTAGGCCCCTGGAGCTACGGTTCGGGCGCTCAGGGGTTGGGCCCCTGGAGCTGGTGTTGGGGCCCCAGGGGTTGGGCCCCTGGAGCTATGGTTCGGGCGCTCTGGGGTTGGGCCCCTGGAGCTGGTGTTGTGGCCCCTAGAGGTTGGGCTCCTGGAGCTGGTGTTGGGGCCCCGAGGGGTTGGGCCCCTAGAGGTGGGGTTTTGGTCCCCGGGGGTTAAGCCCCCGGAGGTATGGTTCGGGTGCTCAGGGGTTGGGCCCCTGGAGCTGGTGCTGGGGCCCCCAGGGGTTTTGCCCCTGGAGCTCGGGTTTTGGCCCCAGGGGTTAGGCCCCTGGAGCTATGCTTCGGACGCTTAGCGTTTGTACCCCTGGAGCTGGTGTTGGGGCCTCCAGGGGTTGGGCCCCTGGAGCTGGGGTTGGGGCCCTCAGGGGTTAGGCCACTGGAGCTATGGTTTGGGCGCTCAGGGGTTGGGCCCCTGGAGCTGGTGTTGGGGCCCCCAGGGGTTGGGTCCCTGGAGCTCGTGTTTGGGCCCCAGGGGTTAGGCCCCTGGAGCTATTGTTCGGGCTCTAAGGGGATGGGCCCCTGGAGCTATGGTTCGGGCGCTCATGGGTTGGGCCCCTGGAGCTAGGGTCGAGGGACCCAGGGTTTGGACCCCTGGAGCTGGGGTTGGGGCCCCCTGGGGTTAGGCCCCTGGAGCTGTGGTTCGGGCGCTCACGGGTTGGGCCCCTGGAGCTGGGGTCGAAGGCCCCAGGGGTTGGGCCCCTGGAGCTGGGGTTGGGGCCCCCGGGGGTTAGGCACCTGGAGCTATGGTTCGGGCGCTCAGGGGTTGGGCCCTTGGAGCTGGGTTGGGGGCCCCCATGGGTTAGGCCCCTAGAGCTATGGTTCAGGCGCTCAGGGGTTGGGCCCCTGGAGCTGGTGTTGGGGTCCCCAGGGGTTAGGCCCCTGGAGGTATTGTTCGGGCGCTCAGGGGTTCGGCCCCTGGAGCTGGTGTTGGGGCCCCCAGGGGTTGGGCCCCTGGAGCTGGTGTTGGGCCCCCAGGGGTTAGGCCCCTGGAGCTATTGTTCGGGCGCTCAGGGTTTGGGCCCCTGGAACTGGTGTTGAGGCCCCCAGGGGTTGGGCCCCTGGAGCTCGGGTTGGGGCCCCCAGGGGATACGCCCCTGGAGCTATGGTTCGGGCGCTCAGGGGTTGGGCCCCTGGAGCTGGTGTTGGGGCTCCCAGGGGTTTGTCCCCTGGAGCTGGTGTTGGAGCCCCAGGGGTTAGGTCCCTGGAGCTAGGGTTCGGGTACTCAGGGGTTGGGCTCCTGGAGCTATGGTTATGGTGTTCAGTGGTTGGGCCCCTGGAGCTGAGGTCGAGGGCCCCAGGGGTTGGGCCCCTGGAGCTGGGGTTGGGGCCCCCGGGGGTTAGGCCCCTGGAGCTATAGTTCGGGCGCTCAGGGGTTGGGCCCCTGGAGCTGGTGTTGGGGCCCCCAGGGGTTGGGCCCCTGGAGCTGGGGTTGGGGCCCCTAGGGGTTAGGACCCTGGTGCTATGGTTCGGGCGCTAAGCTGTTGGGCCCCTGGAGCTGGTGTTGGGGCCCCCAGAGTTTGGGCCCCCGGAGCTGGTGTTGGGGCCCCAGGAGTTAGGCCATTTGAGCTATGGTTCAGGCGCTCAGGGGTTGGGCCCCTGGAGCTGGTGTTGGGGCCCCCAGGGGTTAGGCCCCTGGAGCTATGGTTCGGGCGCTCAGGGGTTGGGCCTCTGGAGCTGGGGTCGAGGGCCCAAGGGGTTGGGACATTGGAGCTGGGGTTGGGGCCCCCAGGGGGTTAGGCCCCTGGAGCTATGCTTTGGGCGCTCAGGGTTTGGGCCCTTGGAGCTGGGGTGGGGGCCCCCAGGGTTTAGGCCCCCGGAGCTATGCTTTGGGCGCTCAGGGGTTGAGCCCCTGGAGCTGGTGTTGGGGCCCCCAGAGGTTGGGCCCCTGGAGCTGGTGTTGGGACACCCGTGGGTTAGGCCCCTGGAGTTATGGTTCGGGCACTCAGGGGTTGGGCCACTGGAACTGGTGTTCGGGCCCCCAGGGGTTGGGCCTCTGGAGCAGGTGTTGGAGCCCCAGGGTTTAGGTCCCTGGAGCTAGGGTTCGGGCGCTAAAGGGTTGGGCCCCTGGAGCTATAGTTCGAGCGCTCAGTGGTTGGGCCCATGGAGCTGGGGTCGAGGGCCCCAGGGGTTGGGCCCCTGGAACTGTGGTTGGACCCCCGGGGGTTAGGCCCCTTGGGGCTATGGTTCGGGCGCTCAGGGATTGGGCCCCTGGAGCTGGGGTCGAGAATCCCAGGGCTTGGGCCCCTGGAGCTGGGGTTGGGGCCCCCGGGGGTTAGGCCCCTGGAGCTATGGTTCGGGCGCTCAGGGGTTGGGCCCCTGGAGCTGGTGTTGGGGCCCCCAGGGGTTGTGCCCCCGGAGCTGGTTTTGGGGCCCCAGGGGTTAGGCCATTTGAGCTATGATTCAGGTGCTCAGGGGTTTGGCCCCTGGAGCTATGGTTCGGGCGCTCTGGGGTTGTGCCCCTGGAGCTATGGTTCGGGCGCTCAGAGTTTGAGGCCCTGGAGCTGGTGTTGGGGCCCCCAGGGGTTAGGCACCTGGAGGTATTATTCGGGCGCTCAGGCGTTCGGCCCTTGGAGCTGGTGTTCGGGCCCCCAGGGGTTGGGCCCCTGGAGCTATGGTTCGGGCGCTTTGGGGTTGGGCCCCTGGAGCTGGTGTTGTGGCCCCTAGGGGTTGGGCTCCTGGAACTGGTGTTGGGGCCCCGAGGGGTTGGGCCCCTGGAGGTGGGGTTTTGGTCCCCGGGGGTTAGGCCCGTGGAGCTATTGTTCGGGCGCTCAGGGGTTGGGCCCCTGGAACTGGTGTTGAGGCCCCCAGGGGTTGGGCCCCTGGAGCTCGGGTTGGGGCCCCCAGGGGTTGGGCCCCTGGAGCTGGTGTTGGAGCCCCAGGGGTTAGGTTCCTGGAGCTAGGGTTCGGGCACTCAGGGGTTGGGCTCCTGGAGCTATGGTTCTGGTGCTCAGTGGTTGGGCCCCTGGAGCTGGGGTCGAGGGCCCCAGGGGTTGGGCCCCTGGATCTGGGGTTGGGGCCCCCGGGGGTTAGGCCCCTGGAGCTATAGTTCGGGCGCTCAGGGTTTGGGCCACTGGAGCTGGTGTTTTGGGGCCCCCAGGGGTTGGGCCCCTGGAGCTGGGGTTGGGGTCCCTAGGGTTTAGGACCCTGGTGCTATGGTTCGGGTGCTTAGCTGTTGGGCCCCTGGAGCTGGTGTTGGGGCCCCCAGAGTTTGGGCCCCCGGAGCTGGTGTTGGGGCCCCAGGAGTTAGGCCATTTGAGCTATGGTTCAGGCGCTCAGGGGTTGAGCCCCTGGAGCTATGGTTCGGGCGCTCAGGGGTTGGGACCCTGGAGCTGGTGTTGGGACCCCGAGGGGTTAGGCCCCTGGAGCTATGGTTCGGGCGCTCAGGGGTTGGGCCTCTGGAGCTGGGGTCGAGGGCCCCAGGGGTTGGGCCTCTGGAGCTGGGGTTGGGGCCCCCAGGGGGTTAGGCCCCTGGAGCTATGGTTCGGGCGCTCAGGGGTTGGGCCCTTGGAGCTGGGGTGGGGGCCCCCAGGGGTTAGGCCCCTGGAGCTATGGTTCGGTCGCTCAGGGGTTGAGCCCCTGGAGCTCGTGTTGGGGGCCCCGGAGTTTGGGCCCCTGGAGCTGGTGTTGGGGCCCCCGAGGGTTAGGCTCCTGGAGTTATGGTTCGGGCGCTCAGGGGTTGGGCCCCTGGAACTGGTGTTCGGGCCCCCAGGGGTTGGGCCCCTGGAGCTGGTGTTGGAGCCCCAGGGGTTAGGTCCCTGGAGCTAGAGTTCGGGCGCTAAAGGGTTGGGCCCCTGGAGCTATAGTTCGAGCGCTCAGTGGTTGGGCCCATGGAGCTGTGGTTGGACCCCCGGGGGTTAGGCCCCTGGAGCTATGGTTCCGGCGCTCAGGGATTGGGCCCCTGGAGCTGGGGTCGAGAACCCCAGGGGTTGGGCCCCTGGAGCTGGGGTTGGGGCCCCCGGGGGTTAGGCCCCTGGAGCTATGGTTCGGGCGCTCAGGGGTTGGGCCCCTGGAGCTGGTCTTGGGGCCCCCATGGGTTGGGCCCCCGGAGCTGGTGTTGGGGCCCCAGGAGTTAGGCCATTTGAGCTATGGTTCAGGCGCTCAGGGGTTGAGCCCCTGGAGCTATGGTTCGGGCGCTCAGGGGTTGGGACCCTGGAGCTGGTGTTGGGGCCCCCAGGGGTTAGGCCCCTGGAGCTATGGTTCGGGCGCTCAGGGGTTGGGCCTCTGGAGCTGGTGTTGGATCCCCCAGGGGTTGAGCCCTTGGAGCTATGGTTCGGTCGCTCAGGGGTTGGGCTCCTGGAGCTATGGTTTGGGCGCTCACAGGTTGGGCTCCTGGAGCTGGGGTCAAGGGCCCCTGGGTTTGGACCCCTGGAGCTGGGGTTGGGGCCCCCTGGGGTTAGGCCCGTGGAGCTGTGGTTCAGACGCTCACGGGTTGTGCCCCTGGAGCTGGTGTTGAGGTCCCCAGGGGTTGGGCCCCTGGAGCTGGGGTTGGGGCCCCCAGGGGTTAGGCCCCAGGAGGTATGTTTCGGTCGTTCAGGAGTTGGGCCCCTGGAGCTGGTTATGGGGCCCCCAGGGGTTATGCCCCTGGAGCTGGTTTTTTGGCCCCCGGGGGTTAGGCCCCTGGAGCTATGCTTCGGACGCTCAGCGTTTGTACCCCTGGAGCTGGTGTTGGGGCCTCCAGGGGTTGGGCCCCTGAAGCTGGTGTTGGGGCCCCCAGGGGTTGGGCCCCTGGAGCTCGTGTTGGGGCCCCAGGGGTTAGGCCCCTGGAGCTATGGTTCGGGCTCTAAGGGGATAGGCCCCTGGAGCTATGGTTCGGGCGCTCAGGGGTTGGGCCCCTGGAGGTAGGGTCAAGGGCCCCAGGGTTTGGACCCCTGGAGCTGGTGTTGGGGCCCCAGGGGTTAGGCCGCTGGAGCTATGGTTCGGGCGCTCAGGGGTTGGGCCCCTGGAGCTGGTGTTGGGGCCCCCAGGTGTTGGGCCCTTGGAGCTGGGGTTAGGGCCCCCAGGGTTTAGGCCCCTGGAGCTATGGTTCGGGCGCTCAGGTTTTGGGCCCTTGGAGCTGGGGTGGGGGCCCCCAGGGGTTAGGCCCCTGTAGCTGTGGTTCGAGCGCTCAAGGGTTGAGCCCCTGGAGCTGGTGTTGGGGCCCCTGACCTAAAGTCACCCCCTGCTCTCCCATCCCCCACACAGATAATCCCCACTCCATCACAGTAATGCCCAGAGCATTTCACGCATGGAGCAACAGTAACACTGTGTGGCCATGCAGGGTAATGCCCTGAGCATTTCCTGCATGGAGCAAGAGTGTCACCGTGTGGCCACATAGGGTAATGCACAGAGCATTTCCCCGCATGGAGCAACAGTGACACCATGTAGCCACACAGGGTAATACACAGAGCATTTCCCCGCATGGAGCAACAGTGACAGCATGTGGTCACGCAGGGTAATGCACAGAGCATTTCCTGCATGGAGCTATGGTTCGAGCGCTCAGGGGTTAGGCCCCTGGAGCTATGCTTCGGGCACTCAGGGGTTGGGCCTGTGGAGCTGGTGTTGGGGCCCCCAGGGGTTAGGCCTCTGGAGGTATTGTTCGTGCGCTCATGGGTTGGGCCCCCGGAGGTGGTGTTGGGGCCCCAAGGGGTTGGGCTCTTGGAGCTGGTGTTGAGGTCCCAGGGGTTAGGCCCCTTGAGCTATGGTTCGGGTGATCAGGGGTTGGGCCCCTGGAGCTATGGTTCGGGCGCTCAGGGGTTGGGCCCCTGGAGCTTTTGTTGGGGCCCCCAGGGGCTGGGCCCCTGGAGCTGGTTTTGGGGCCCCAGGGGTTAGGCCCCTGGAGCTATGGTTCGGGCGCTCATAGGTTGGGCCCCTGGAGCTGGGGTCGAGGGCCCCAGGGGTTGGGCCCCTGGAGCTGGGGTTTGGGCCTCTGGGGGTTAGGCACCAGGAGCTATGGTTCGGGCGCTCAGGGGTTGGGCCCTTGGAGCTGGGGTGGGGGCTCCCATGGGTTAGGCCCCTAGAGCTATGGTTCAGGCGCTCAGGGGTTGGGCCCCTGGAGCTGGTGTTGGGGCCCCCAGGGGTTGGGCCCATGGAGCTGGTGTTGGGCCCCCGGGGGTTAGGCCTCTGGAGCTATGGTTCGGCGCTCAGGGGTTGGGCCCCTGGAACTGGTGTTGAGGCCCCCAGGTTTTGGTGCCCTGGAGCTGGGGTTGGGGCCCCCAGGGGTTACGCCCCTGGAGCTATGGTTCGGGCGCTCAGGGGTTGGGCCCCTGGTGCTGGTGTTGGGGCCCCCAGGGGTTGGTCCCCTGGAGCTGGTTTTGTAGCCCCAGGGGTTAAGTCCCTGGAGCTAGGGTTCGAGCGCTCAGGGGTTGGGCTCCTGGAGCTATGGTTCTGGTGCTCAGTGGTTGGGCCCCTGGAGCTGGGGTCGAGGGCCCCAGGGGTTGGGCCCCTGGAGCTGGGGTTGGAGCCCCTGGGGGTTAGGCCCCTGGAGCTATAGTTCGGGCGCTCAGGGGTTGGGCCCCTGGAGCTGGTGTTGGGGCCGTCAGGGGTTGAGCCCCTGGAGCTGGGATTGGAGCCTCTAGGGGTGAGGACCCTGGTGCTATGGTTCGGGCGCTTAGCTGTTGGGCCTCTGGACCTGGTGTTGGGGCCCCTAGGGGTTGGGCCTCCGGAGCTGGTGTTGGGGCCCCAGGGGTTAGGCCATTTGAGCTATGGTTCAGGCGCTCAGGGGTTGGGCCCCTGGAGCTATGGTTCGGGCGCTCAGGGGTTGGGCCACTGGAGCTGGTGTTGGGGCCCCCAGGGGTTAGGCACCTGGAGGTATTGTTCAGGCGCTCAGGGGTTGGGCCCTTGAAGCTGGTGTTGGGGCCCCCAGGGGTTAGGCCCCTGGAGCTATGGTTCGGGCGCTCAGGGGTTGGGCCCTTGGAGCTGGGGTGGGGGCCCCCAGGAGTTAGGCCCCTGGAGCTATGGTTCGGGCGCTCAGTGGTTGGGCCCCTGGAGCTGGTGTTGGGGCCCCCAGGGGCTGGGCCCCTGGAGCTGGTTTTGGGGCCCCAGGGGTTAGGCCCCTGGAGCTATGGTTCGGGCTCTCAGGGGTTGGGCCCCTGGAGCTATGGTTCGGGCTCTCAGGGGTTGGGCCCCTGGAGCTGGTGTTGGGGCCGTCAGGGGTTGAGCCCCTGGAGCTATGGTTCGGACGCTGAGGGGTTGGGCCCCTGGAGCTGGGGTCGAGGGCCCCAGGGGTGGGCCCCTGGTGCTGGGCTTGGGGCCCGTGGGGGTTAGGCCCCTGGAGCTATGGTTCGGGCATTCAGGGGTTGGTCCCCTGGAGCTGGTGTTGGGGTCCCCAGGGGTTAGGCCCCTGGAGGTATTGTTCGGGCGCTCAGGGGTTGGGCCCTTGGAGCTGGTATTGGGGCCCCCAGGGGTTAGGCCCCTGTAGCTATGGTTCGGGCGCTCAGGGGTTAGGCCCCTGGAGCTGGTGTAGGGGTCCCCAGGGGTTGGGCCCTTAGAGCTGGTGTTGGGGCCCCCGGGGGTTAGGCCCCTGGAACTATGGTTCGTGAGCTCAGGGGTTGGGCCCCTGGAAGTAGTGTTGGGGCCCCCAGGGGTGGGGCCCCTGGAGCTGGGGTTGGGGCCCCCAGGGGTTTGGCCCCTGGAGCTATGGTTCAGGCGCTCAGGAGTTGGGCCCCTGGAGCTGGTGTTGGGGCCCCCAGGGGTTGGACTCCTGGAGCTGGTGTTGGGGTCCGCAGGGGTTGGGCCCCTGGAGCTATGGTTAGGGAGCTCTGGGGTTCGAGCCCTGGAGCTGGTGTTGAGGCCCCCAGTGGTTGGACTCCTGGAGCTGGTGTTGGGGTCCGCAGGGGTTGGGCCCCTGGAGCTGTGGTTGGGGCCCACGCTGGTTAGGCCCCTGGAGCTATGATTCTGGTGCTCAGGGGTTGGGCCCCTGGAGCTGGTGTTGGGGCCCCTGGGGTTGGGGCCCTGGAGCTGGGGTTGGGGCCTCCGGGGATTAGGCCCCTGGAGCTTTGGTTCGGGCGCTCAGGGGTTGGGCCCCTGGAGCTGGTGTTGGGGCCCCAAGGGTTTGGGCCCCTGGAGCTGGTGTTGGGGCCCCAGTTGTTAGGCCCCTGGAGCTATGGTTCGGGCGCTCAGGGGTTGGGCCCCTGGAGCTATGGTTCGGGCGTTCAGGGGTTGGGCCCCTGGAGCTATTGTTAGGTAAATAAAGCAAGTCCTCACTCACCTCTCCAGCACCCGAGTTCGTGCGGAGTTGGTATGGGGCACACAATTCTGTCAGAGACCAGACACCAATGCGTTGATCAACGGGCTCACACTATCCTTAGCTCTAAAAGCTTTAGATTAAGTGTGGCCCCTTTATTATGGTTGAGCATCAATTTTTATACACAGAAGTAAACAAAGTGATTAACAAAAGATAATGGTCATGCATAATCAATCAAGATTTTACAGGAAAAGCAAGTTAACAAGTAAATGCATAGAGATAAAGGCTAATAGCTATTTGAGAAAGGGGGTGTCATGAGTAGTTTGCAGGTCAGTGCTTTGTTCAAAAGGGTTCAGGAAGGATTATGCAGAGACAGCCAGTCTGGGTGTGTTTTGGCTCCCCAAAGTTCACCAAAAGTTTAGACCCAACATTCCTCCATTTGTAGCTTTGGGATAACTATTAATCAAAAAGCTACACTCTATTTCAAGATCTCAAGGGCCGCTTGGCAATTTCAGCCTGGGCCAATTCGAAGAGAGTAAGGCTTTTAGCTGAAGTGGGAAAAGAATAAACTGACTTACATGAGTTTATGAGGGAGGGGACACACTGAATACAGCAACACAGTATTATAAGGACTACTATGGCCCCAACAACACCCACCAAGAGTTTTTTAACCCACCCAAATCCGGGCAGCCAATTCCATAAGGCTCCCCACCAATCATAAGGTGGCTGGCCAGAGGAGTAGTTTTTAGCCATTTCCCTTAGGTGTTTGGTACGTTGAAAAGTGTCAGAGTAGGTGTCATTTACAAAAACACAGCATTCTTCATTTATGAGGGCGCAAGTTCCTCCCTGGGCTGCTAACATTATGTCTAAAGCCATTCTGTTTTGCAAAGCTAACTGGCGCAGCTGGGACATTTCCCCGCCCTGATTTTCAAATAGGGTTGCAGTTTTATTGGTCAAAGATTCTAATAGTCCCTGTAGACGGATGATAGCACCCTTCAAGCTAGTGTGACCAGCCCACCGCTGCCAGGACAAACCATCACGGAGATTAATATCTCTGTCAGTTTCACGGATGTTACGAACGTGGGGAAAATGAGGGGGAGTGAGGGAGATGCGAGAAGGCGGTGCTAGCCATGCCAAATAACATGACCCTGCCCAATCAGGGGAGAGAAAATAATAAGCTTTGGGCCCGCACACCCAGTATGTTCCATATAATGCGTTTTGGGTATTCCATTTTTCAAAGTAGGAGGTAACCCACCACCCGTTGTACCACTGTTCCCCTGGTAACGCAGAGGGGTCGTTGTGTGAACTGCAGAGGCACAATTTGGTAGTGTTGTTCTCAAAGGGCAGTGTAGTACTGCTTGAGCAGTTGTAGAAGGCAATTGTGTATCCTTTAACAATTAGTTGGACACCCTTGAGATCTGAGCAGGGCTTTTTAAAAACTGACTCTGAAAACCTGCCCCTCCATGAAAAAGTTGAAAAGGTTGGATCGGGGTGAGGGATCCACATATGGGATAAGTGGGATGCGCAAGGCTTGAAGCCAAGATTTTTACTAAAGGCGGTGCCATTAAAATATATGTTGCATTTACTTGTTCCCACAAAAGTTGACCCTTTTCCTTTAACAAAACACAGTGATCCTGTTTGATTGGTTACCCTGAGATATTTGTTAATTGGCACTCCTGTTTTGTCCCATGTAAGATTGGGTTGGACTGGATCTTTTATTCTAGTCGGTGGCATCCAAGTCATATTAGCAGTGGTTAGGGGAATGGGTGTGAAGGGGAGTCCCTGTGCTGCATTTACTGGAAATTGAGTACATACCCAGCAATTACTTCTATTTCCTAAAATACGAGTTTTAACCTCGTGGGAATATCTAATAAAAGCATTATCTTCATAAGCAGAAAATAAACTAAAAAAGCATAAAAAAAAACATACAGTTGTCAGAATAAAGGGTCCTCTCATTTTTTTCGAGTCAATTTAAGTCTAATGTCTGAGAGAGGTAAGCTGGTCCACTGGTCGGAGGCAGTGTCCTCAGTGGTGACAAGAGCTGCTGGTCCGTCACTGTGGTCCACTACGGCTGGCTTGACGTGGGAGTGGTGGATCCAAGATTTGCGTCCTTCCAGGAACACTGCAGTCTGGGTTGTCAAAAGAACCTGGTGGGGTCCAGTAAACCTTGGCTGGAGGGTGTCGTCACGAACGAACTTTTTGGCCCAGACGAAGTCCCCTGGTTGGAACGGGTGGATCTGTTCCTCCAGCGGCACGGTCTGGGAAAACTGCGAGGCTTTCCAAAGGGTACGGAGGCGAACCTGTAGGGAGAGAAACTGACACGCGGTCATATGATCCCCTCCCAATAGTGAAACATCAGTACGTGGTAGCGCCCCGCCTTTGAAAGGGGGGTGTCCATAGAGCAGTTCAAAGGGGGATAATCCCAATGCGCGGGTTGGGCGAGTACGAAGGTGAAACAGGACCCAAGGAAGTACCTGAGGCCACTTTAATCCTGTTTCCTGACAGTATTTAGCCAATGTAAACTTAAGTTCCCTATTCATACGCTCAACTTTCCCGCTAGACTGGGGGTGGTAGGGTGTATGAAAGGAGTGTGAAATGCCCAGTCCTTGTTCTAAACGGCCAAGGACATGACCAGTAAAGTGAGGTCCGCGATCTGAGTCGAGCACAAGAGGGATGCCAAAACGGGGTACAATGTCTCTAAGGAGAATCTTCGCCACTGTGGCAGCAGTACAATTAGCAGTAGGAAAAGCTTCGACCCAGGAAGTCAGAGGGCAAACCAAAACAAGGAGGTGCTTTTTCCCAAAAGCCTTTGGCATATCTGCAAAGTCAATTTGAAGATGTTGAAATGGAGCAGCAGGCGGAGGTCTTCCACCCTTAATTTTGTTAAGAGGTGGAGCAGGACCATTACGCTGACATGTGCTGCATGCTTTCACTATTGATAGGCAATAGGGTTGAATGCCTGGAGCATACCAAAAGCGAGCGATGGTGTCCACGAGGGCGTGCGTGCCGTAGTGACCCCCTTTATCATGGTGCCAGCGAACTGCCACGGGGTATGTGGAGCGAGGGAGGCAGGCTCGGCCATCTGGCATAAGCCAGGTCCCTTTGACCAGAGTGGCCCCGAGGCTCTCCCACGATTGTAGTTCAGCAGCGGGTACTGGTACGGGGTGCGGTGGAGTAAAGGAGGAGGCTGCAATAGCCAAGGTGGGCATGGCTAAAGGTAAGGTGGCAGCCTTCTTGGCGGAGGCGTCAGCCAGGGCATTCCCACGGGTAACGGGGCTACTATCTTTAGTATGGGCCCGGCAGTGAACTACAGCCAGGACAGAGGGTTTTTGGAGGGCGTCCAAAAGCTTGTGGATGAGGGGGAGGTGCTGAATGGGTTTACCGGCAGCTGTCTGGAAACCTCGAAACTTCCAGAGGTGGATATGACAATGCACAACTCCAAAAGCATATTTGCTATCAGTAAAAATGGTAACGGTCTTACCAGCGGCCAACTGGCAAGCTCGGGCCAGGGCATAGAGTTCAGCGGCTTGGGCTCCCCAGTTGCCTGGCAGTGAGGCGGCCTCTTGAATGTCCCATTCAGAGGTGACAGCATAACAAGTGAATCGCTTGCCATCAACATAGAAGGAGCTTCCGTCCGAGAAGAGGATGCAATCGGGATTGTCCAGTGGCACGTCAAACAGGTTGTCTCTTATCTGTAAGATGCTGTAAACTACTTCCACACAGTCGTGCTGATCCTGGAGGACTGGCAGGTCAGGAAGCAAGGTAGCTGGATTAAGGGGTCCACACCTTTCAAAAATTAGGTTAGTGTCTTCTAAGAGTTCGGCCTCTAGCTGTTGCTGACGATGGGCCGAAAAGACTTGGGTTGTGCCCCTACCCAGAAGGGCTGACAAGGCATGAGAGGTCCAAACCGTGGTAAAATGACCCAGGGTTAGGCTCTTTGCCTTTGTGATCAGCAGGGCAGCTGCTGCCAGAGTCCGGGTGCAGGATGGGGTTCCCTGAGCGACAGGGTCGATTTGCTGAGAGTAAAAAGCAAGCGGGAAATGGTGGGGCCCGCTCAGCTGGATAAGGACACCACTAGCAATTCCGCCCCTCTCGTGGACAAAAAGGTGAAAGGGTTTGCTGTAATTGGGGGGGCGGAGAGACATGGAGGAGGCCACACTGTCCTTGAGTAACTGAAAGGCTTGAATAGTGTCCGGGGACCACTGCAAAGGGTCAGGAGCAAGGTTAGCAGTGAGTCGGTGGAGCGGTTTGCTTAACTCCCCGCAGGACGGCAACCAGGGGCGACAGAAGCCAATTAATCCTAAGAAACCTCGAAGTTGTTTCTTGGTGTTCGGTAGAGGGCAGTTTTGAATAGTCTTTATGCGGGCTGGGTCCATCTGTCTTCCCTCTGGGGTTAACAGGAAGCCCAGATATCGGACCTTCTGTGAGACCCACTGAATCTTTTTAGGGTTTACCTTGTGGCCTCTGGTGTGTAGGTATAATAAAAGTGCCTTACCATCGATGCGGAGGGCAGCTTCTTCGCGATTACCTAATAGGATGTCATCTACGTATAGGACCAATGTGGATCCCTGCGGACTGGTGAAACCTTCCAAGTCGTGGCGGAGGCACTGGCTGAAAATCGTGGGGCTGTCTCTGTAGCCTTGAGGAAGTCGTTGCCAGACATAACTTTGTCCCTCCCAGGTGAAACCAAAGAGATACTGAGAGTCTGGGTGCACAGGAATGCTGAAAAAAGCTGATTTTAAGTCAATAACAGTGAACCACTCAGCATCCCAGGGGATTTGGCTGATGATAGTAGCTGGGTCAGGAACTACTGCATGAAGAGGGACCACATATTGATTAACAACTCGTAGATCCTGTACAAAGCGCCAACGAACAGGGTCTCCGTCCTTTTTAGGAGGCTTTTTGACAGGCAGTATAGGGGTGTTACAGGGAGTGCGCTGAGGGCGGACTAGCTTTTGTGCAATGAATCCCTCGATAATGGGGCGGATGCCCTCCCGGGCTTCCAGCGACAGGGGGTATTGAGGGACTGACGGGGGGGTTAAGGAAGGCTTCACCTGAATCCTTACGGGCTCTGCCGAAAGGAGCAGGCCAACATCAGTGTCAGAAATTCCCCAGAGGGTTGAAGGCAAGTCAGTGAGGTCAGGGGAGAGAGAGGGGGGTGTTTCCCAATTACCCTGAGTAGGGGCCGAATCTCCTAACACTGTCATCAATAATCCTACCCCTTCAGGAGTGCAGGTTAAAGTAGCCTCAAGCTTACAGAGTAAATCCCGGCCCATCAAAGGGATCGGACAAGCTGGGGAAAAAAGAAAACGGTGAGGAAAACATTTATCAGCATAAATAACATTCAAAGGCAAAGTGAGTCCCAGAGACTGTGGGTTGCCCTCCACCCCAGTCGCAGTTTTAACCTCAGAGGATAGCCAGGGAGAGGGGGCATGATTTAAAAGAGAGAAAGTAGCCCCAGTATCAATGAGGAAAGAGACAGGCAGTCCCTGGACTGAAAGGGTTAAACGAGGCTCTTTGCTGGGAGGGGAGAAAGTGAGAAAGGAGCCGGCTAAAGACATTAAGGAAATAAGACCATCACATTGTTTGCCTTCGCCCCTGGGGTACCGTCATTGAGGAGGCTGAGTTTGCTGCGGCTGCTGCTGTTTCCCGTAGTTGATCCAGGCCTGGGGAATGGGCTGAGCTGGTGGTGCAGGGGTGTATTCCTCACTTGTGTAAGCATCTGCGGATGCAACCAGACCCTCTGGGCGTCCCCAGGGGCATTCACGTTTAAAGTGACCGGGCTGTCCGCACTGAAAACAATTTCCTGATGGCTGGGGTCGCCAGGACCCTCTTCCCCGAGCACCCTGGAATCCCCTGCCACGGCCACGGCCTTTGCCTCGAACACCGCCGTGAAAAGCTAAAGCCATCAGCTTATATTCTTCCTTTTTCTCTTTCTTTTTACTACTTTCCCTTTCTTTCTCCCAGGCAAAATCAGCTACGTCCAACAGTGAAGTGACTGACTCACCTCCCCAACCAGGGCGAAACTTTAAGAAGTAATCCCTTACAGGGGGCACCGACTGATTCACAAAAAACGAAATAAGAGTAGGGTGGTCTGCTTCTCTCTCAGGATCCATCTGAGTGAACATTCGGGCCCCCTCCAATAGCCTCGACCAGAACTTTCCGGGCAGCTCATCAGATTCCTGCCGAATCTGCATGAACTTAGCCTGATTAGGCGAGCGGCGAGCCATTTCCTTGAGTCTCTCTAACAATCGCTCTCGATCTGTTCGCAGCTGAGTCAGCCTTGGCTGAGTCCAGTCTAGGGGATTCCAGCCAGCGGCCAGATCCCGCCTATCCATCCAAGTAAGATTAACTGCATTGCTATCTCCCCATGTCCTTTCTGCCATCCACAATCTACTACGTTCCTCTCCGGTCAAAACTCTACTTAACAACTGATCCACATCCGTATAAGTAGGATTATAACTTAAAAACAATCTTTCTAGAAGTTCTATGATCTTTCGGGGATTTTCCCCAAAAGACCCTGACAACCGTCCCCACTCTTTCAAATCCCATTCTAGCCATCCTTTATATTCCACAATATTAGCATGTTGTAACCGTCCATCATTGCCCATATAAGGTTGATCGTGCACCTGTAAAGGCATCTCTCTAACTATACTTTTATTACTCGCAAGAGATTTGACGGGGACATCCTCTGGGCTATCCTCGGGGGGGGGCATGCACCCTGCTGTATCTGCTTGGACATTAGCCTAGTAACTACTCCTCCCGAGGTTTGCCCCTTCATTTCCTCCTCATCCTTCTGCAGAAATTCCAATCTGGGATCCTGCAGATTCCCCTCTGCTACATGGAGAGAGTCCCCCTGCGGAGGAATAGGGGCAGGTGCAGAGGGGACCAGCTGACGAGTCAAAACACGCCGTGGTCTACACCCTTCATCGAAATAACCTGGA
This sequence comes from Gopherus flavomarginatus, assembly GCF_025201925.1. Taxonomy (NCBI): domain Eukaryota; kingdom Metazoa; phylum Chordata; order Testudines; family Testudinidae; genus Gopherus; species Gopherus flavomarginatus. Next base: position 61,568 of record NW_026114685.1, on the reverse strand, counting down.
GGGGGTTCACTCTCGGGAGAGTACCTGACTGCCATAATTTTTAAAGATTTCCACAGCTCTGCTGCTGTGTCCCAACAAAACCAGTAACATAACTGTCCCGGATGGTCTTTTTCGATCTGGCTCTTTACTCCTCTTAAGGCAGCCTGTTCGAAAGAGCCATACGAAGGCCACCTCATCTCCAGGTCGGCCAATACCGCGGTATACCCAGTCCAATTCCTTACACATAGTGTGTACAACTTCTTCCTAGACATTCCTGTCTGTACTGGGAGTTTCCCTTCGTTCCATAACTTATTTACAATCCCCAACGGACTCTCAAGAGGCACGCTAGTCCCTTGACCCATGGTGTCTGACAGGAGCCCTCCAACTGGCGTTTACCCTGCTGTCCAATACACGACCCCTCAATATTGAATTGGCTGTGAGAAATCTCCTGTGGCGCCTTGCCAATTCATATATGAGTGGTCTGACCACTGGACAGAGGTACCGCACCAGAAGGAATCCCGGACGAGCCCCCAAATTGTTAGGTAAATAAAGCAAGTCCTCACTCACCTCTCCAGCACCCGAGTTCGTGCGGAGTTGGTATGGGGCACACAATTCTGTCAGAGACCAGACACCAATGCGTTGATCAACGGGCTCACACTATCCTTAGCTCTAAAAGCTTTAGATTAAGTGTGGCCCCTTTATTAGGGGTGAGCATCAATTTTTATACACAGAAGTAAACAAAGTGATTAACAAAAGATAATGGTCATGCATAATCAATCAAGATTTTACAGGAAAAGCAAGTTAACAAGTAAATGCATAGAGATAAAGGCTAATGGCTATTTGAGAAAGGAGGTGTCATGAGTAGTTTGCAGGTCAGTGCTTTGTTCAAAAGGGTTCAGGAAGGATTATGCAGAGACAGCCAGTCTGGGTGTGTTTTGGCTCCCCAAAGTTCACCAAAAGTTTAGACCCAACACTATGGTTCGGGCGCTCAGGGGTTGGGCCCCAGGAGCTGGTGTTGGGGCCCTCAGGGGTTAGGTACCTTTAGGTATTGTTCGGGCGCTCAGGCGTTGGGACCTTGGAGCTGGTGTTGGGGCCCCTGACCTAAAGTCACCCCCTGCTCTCCCATCCCCCACACAGACAGTCCCCACTCCATCACAGTAATGCCCAGAGCATTTCACGCATGGAGCAACAGTAACACTCTGTGGCCATGCAGGGTAACGCCCAGAGCATTTCCTGCATAGAGCAAGAGTGACACCGTGTGGACACGTAAGGTAATGCACAGAGCATTTCCCCGCATGGAGCAACAGTGACACCATGTAGCCACACAGGGTAATACACAGAGTATTTCCCCGCATGGAGCAACAGTGACACCATGTGGTCACGCAGGGTAATGCACAGAGCATTTCCTGCATGGAGCTATGGTTCGGGAGCTCTGGGGTTGGGCCCGTGGAGCTGGTGTTGGGGCTCCCAGGGGTTGGGCCCCTGGAGCTTGTGTTGGGGCGCCAGGGGTTTGGCCCCTGGCGCTATGGTTCGGGCGTTCAGGGGTTGGGCCCTTGGAGCTGGAGTGGGGGCCCCCAGGTGTTAGGCCCCTTGAGCTATAGTTCTGGCACTCAGGGGTTGGGCCCGTGGAGCTGGTGTTGGGGCCCCCAGGGGTTAGGCCCCCGGAGGTATTGTTCGGGCACTCAGGGGTTGGGCCCTTGGAGCTGGTGATGGGGCCCCCAAGGGATTAGGACCCTGGAGCTAAGGTTCGGGCGCTCAGGGGTTGGGACCCTGGAGCTCGTGTTGGGGCCCCCAGGGGTTGAGCCCCTAGAGCTGGTGTTGGGGCCCCAGGGGTTAGGATCCTGGAGCTATGGTTCGGGCGCTCAGGGGTTGGGCCGCTGGAGCTGGTGTTGGGGCCCCCAGGGGTTGGGCCCCTGAAGCTATGGTTAGGGCGCTCTGGGGTTCGGACCCTGGAGCTGGTGTTGGGGCCCCCAGGGGTTGGGCTCCTGGAGCTGGTGTTGGGGCCGCAGGGGTTGAGCCCCTGGAGCTGTGGTTGGGGCCCACGGGGGTTAGGCCCCTGGAGCTATGGTTCGGGCGCTCAGGGGTTGGGCCCGTGGAGCTGGTGTTTGGGCCCCCAGGGGTTGGGACCCTGGAGCTGGGGTTGGGGCCCCAGGGGGTTAGGCCCCTGGAGCTATGGTTCGGGCGCTCAGGGGTTGGGCCCTTGGAGCTGGGGTGGGGGCCCCCAGGTGTTAGGCCCCTGGAGCTATGATTCGAGCGCTCAGGGGTTGGGCCCCTGGAGCTGGTGTTGGGGCATCCAGGGGTTGTTCCCCTGGAGCTGGTGTTGGGGCCCCCAGGGGTTAGGCCCCTGGAGCTGGGGTTGGGGCCCCCAGGGGTTAGGCCCCTGGAGCTATGGTTCGGGCGCTCAGTGGTTGTTCCCCTGCAGCTGGTGTTGGGGCCCCCAGGGGTTGGGCCCCCGGAGCTGGGGTTGGGGCCCCCAGGGGTTAGGCCCCTGGAGCTATGATTCGGGCGCTCAGGGGTTGGGACCCTGGAGCTGGGGTTGGGGCCCCGGGGGTTAGGCCCCTGGAGCTATGGTTCGGGAGCTCAGGAGTTGGGTCCCTGGAACTGATGTTTGGGCCCCCAGGGATTGGGCCCCTGGTGCTGGGGTTATGGCCCCTAGGGGTTAGGCCCCTGGAGCTATGGTTTGGGTGCTCAGGGGTTGGGCATCTGGAGCTGGTGTTGGGACCCCAGGGGCTGCGCCCCTGGAGCTGGTGCTGGGGCCCCAGGGGTCAGGCCCCTGCAGCTAGGGTTACAGCGCACAGGGGTTGGGCCCCTGGAGCTATGGTTCGGGCGCTCAGTGGTTGGGCCCCTGGAGCTGGGGTCGAGGGCCCCAAGGGTTGGGCTCCTGGAGCTGGGGTTCGGGCCCCCAGGGGTTAGGCACCTGGAGGTATTGTTCGGGCGCTCAGGCGTTGGGCCCTTGGAGCTGGTGTTAGGGCCCCTAACCTAAAGTCACCCCCTTCTCTCCCATCCCCCACACAGAGAGTCCCCACTCCATCACAATAATGCCCAGAGCATTTCAGGAATAGAGCAACAGTAACACTGTGTGGCCATGCAGGGTAACGCCCAGAGCATTTCCTGCATAGAGCAAGAGTGACACCGTGTGGCCACATAGGGTAATGCACAGAGCATTTCCCCGCATGGAGCAACAGTGACAACATTTAGCCACACAGGGTAATACACAGAGCATTTCCCCGCATGGAGCAACAGTGACACCATGTGGTCACGCAGGGTAATACACAGAGCATTTCCTGCATGGAGCTATGGTTCGGGAGCTCTCGGTTGGGCCCCTGGAGCTGGTGTTGGGGCTCCGAGGGGTTGGGCCCCTGGAGCTGGTGTTGGGGCCCCAGGGGTTAGGCCCCTGGCGCTATGGTTTAGGCGCTCAGGGGTTGGGCCCTAGGAGCTGGAGTGGGGGCCCCCAGGGGTTAGGCCACTGGAGCTATAGTTCGGGAACTCAGGGGTTGGGCCCATGGAGCTGGTGTTGGGTCTCCCAGGGGTTAGGCCCTTGGAGGTATTGTTTGGGCGCTCAGGGGTTGGGCCCTTGGAGCTGGTGATGGGGCCCCCAGGAATTAGGCCCCTGGAGCTATGGTTCGGGCGCAGAGGGGTTGGGATCCTGGAGCTGGTGTTGGGGCCCCCAGGGGTTGGGCCCCTGGAGCTGGTGTTGGGGCCCCAGGGGTTAGGCCCCTGGAGCTATGGTTCGTGCGCTCAGGGGTTGGGCCGCTGGAGTTGGTGTTTTGGCCCCCAAGGGTTGGGCCCCTGGAGCTATGGTTAGGGCGCTCTGAGGTTCGGACCCTGGAGCTGCTGTTGGGGCCCCCAGGGGTTGGGCTCCTGGAGCTGGTGTTAGGGCCGCAGGGGTTGAGCCCCTGGAGCTGTGGTTGGGGCCCACGGCGGTTAGGCCCCTGGAGCTATGGTTCGGGCGCTCAGGGGTTGGGCCCCTGCAGCTGGTGTTTGGGCCCCCAGGGGTTGGGACCCTGGAGCAGGGGTTGGTTCCCCGGGGGGTTAGGCCCCTGGAGCTATGGTTCGGGCGCTCAGGGGTTGGGCCCCTGGAGCTGGTGTTAGGGCCCCCAGGGGTTGTTCCCCTCGAGCTGGTGTTGGGGCCCTCAGGGGTTGGGCCCCTGGAGATGGGGTTGGGGCCCCGAGGGGTTAGGCCCCTGGAGCTATGGTTCGGGCGCTCAGTGGTTGTTCCCCTGGAGCTGGTGTTGGGGCCCCCAGGGGTTGGGCCCCTGGAGCTAGGGTTGGGGACCCCAGGGGTTAGGCCCCTGGAGCTATGATTCGGGCGCTCAGGGGTTGGGACCCTGGAGCTGGTGTTGGGGCCCCCAGGGGTTGGGCCCCTGGAGCTGGCGTTCGGGCCCCTACGGGTTAGGCCCCTGGAGCTATGGTTCGAGCGCTCAGGGGTTGGGCACCTGGAGCTGGTGTTGAGGCCCCAGGGGTTAGGCCCCTGGAGCTATGGTTCAGGCGCTCAGGGGTTGGGCCCCTGGTGCTATGTTTCGGGCGCTAAGGGGTTAGGCCCCTGGAGCTCGTGTTGGGGCCTCCAGGGGTTTTACTCCTGGGGCTGGGGTTGGGGCCCCCAGGAGTTAGGCCCCTCGAGCTATGGTTTGGGCACTCAGGGGTTGGGCCCCTGGAGCTGGAGTTGGTTCCCTCAGGGGTTAGGCCCCTGCAGGTATTGTTCGGGCGCTCAGGGGTTTGGCCCCTGGAGCTGGTGTTCGGGCTCCCAGGGGCTGGGCCCCTGGAGCTGGTGTTGGGGCCCCACGGGTTAGGCCCCTGGTGCTATGGTTCTGGCGCTCAGGGGATGGGCCCCTGGAGCTGGTTTTGGGGCCATTAGGGGTTGGGCCCCTGGAGCTATGGTTCGGGCGCTCAGGGGTCGGGCCCCTGGAGCTGGGGTCGAGGGCCCCAGGGGTTGGGCCCCTGGAGCTGGGGTTGGGTCCCCCGGGGGTTAGGTCCCTGGAGCTATGGTTCGGGCACTCAGGGGTTGGGCCCTTGGAGCTGGGGTGGGGGCCCCCAGGGGTTAGGCCCCTGGAGGTATGGTTCGGGCGCTCAGGGGTTGGGCAATGGAGCTGGTGTTGGGCCCCTAGAGGTTAGGCCCCTGGCGGTATTATTCGGGCGCTTAGGAGTTGGGCCCTTGGAGCTGGTCTTGGGGCCCCCAGGGGTTAAGCCCCTGGAGCTATGGTTCGGGCGCTCAGGGGTTGATCCCCTGGAGCTGGTGTTCGGGCCCCCAGGGGTTGGGCCCCTGGAGCTGGTGTTGGAGCCCCCGGGGGTTAGGCCCCTGAAGCTATGGTTCAGGCACTCAGGGGTTGGGCCCCTGGAGCTGGTGTTGGGTCCCCCAGGGGTTGGGCCCCTGGAGCTGGTGTTGGAGCCCCAAGGTTTAGGCCCCTGGAGCTAGGGTTCGGGCGCTCAGGGGTTGGTCCCCTGTAGCTATGGTTCGGGTGCTCAGAGGTTGGGCCCCTGGAGCTGGGGTCGTGGGCCCCAGGGGTTGGGCCCCTGGAGCTGGGGTTGGGGCCCCGGGGGTTAGGCCCCTGAAGCTATGGTTCGGGAGCTCAGGAGTTGGGTCCCTGGAACTGGTGTTTGAGCCCCCAGGGATTGGGCCCCTGGTGCTGGGGTTAAGGCCCCAAGGGGTTAGGCCCCTGGAGCTATGGTTCGGGTGCTCAGGGGTTGGGCCCCTGGAGCTGGTGTTGGGGCCCCCAGGGGTTGGGCCCCTGGAGCTGGTGTTGGGGCCCCAGGGGTTAGGCCCCTTGAGCTATGGTTCAGGCGCTCAGGGGTTGGGCCCCTGGAGCTATGGTTCGGTCGCTCAGGGGTTGGGCCCCTGGAGCTATGGTTCGGGCGCTCAGGGGTTGGGCCCCTGGAGCTGGTTTTGGGGCCCCCAGGGGTTAGGCCCCTGGAGGTATGGTTCGGGCGCTCAGGGGTTGGGACCCTGGATCTGGTGATGGGGCCCCAGGGGTTGGGCTCCTGGTGCTGGTGTTGGGGCCCCAGGAGTTAGGCCCCAGGAGCTATGGTTCGGTCACTCAGGGGCTGGGCCGCAGGAGCTGGTTTTGGGGCCCCCAGGGGCTGGGCCCCTGGAGCTATGATTAGGGCGCTCTGGGGTTGGGCCCCTGGAGCTGGTGTTGGGGCCCCCAGGGGTTGGGATTCTGGAGCTGGTGTTGGGGCCCGCAGGGGTTGGGCCCCTGGAGCTGTGGTTGGGGCCCCCGGGGGTAAGGCCCCTGGAGCTATGGTTCGGGCGCTCAGGGTTTTGGCCCCTGGAGCTGGTGTTGGGGCCCCCAGAGGTTGGGCCCCTGGAGCTGGTGTTGGGGCCCCCGGGGGTTAGGCCCCTGGAGCTATGGTTCGAGCGCTCAGGGGTTGGGTCCCTGGATCTGGTTTTGGGGCCCCCAGGGTTTGGGCCCCTGGAGCTGGGGTTTGGTCCCCCAGGGGTTAGGCCCCTGGAGCTTTGGTTCGGGCGCTCGGGGTTGGGCCCCTGGACCTGTTGTTGGGGCCCCAAGGGGTTGGGCCCCTGGAGCTGGTGTTGGGGCCCCAGGGGTTGGTCCCCTGTAGCTATGGTTCGGGCGCTCAGTGGTTGGGCCGCTGGAGCTGGGGTTGGGGCCCCCGGGGGTTAGGAGCCTGGAGCTATGGTTCGGGAGCTCAGGGGTTGGGCCCCTGGAGCTATGGTTCGGGCTCTCAGGTGTTGGGCCCCTGGAGCTGGTGTTGGGGCCCCCAGGGGTTAGGCCCCTGGAGGTATTGTTCGGGCGCTCAGGGGTTGGGCCCTTGGAGCTGGTATTAGGGCCCCCAGGGATTAGGCCCCTGGAGTTATGGTTCGGGCGCTCAGTGGTTGGGTCCCTGGAGGTGGTGTTGGGGCCCCCAGGCGTTGGGCCCCTGGTGCTAGTGTTGGGGCCCCAGGGGTTAGGCCCCTGGAGCTCTGGTTCGGGCGCTCAGGGGTTGGGCCCCTGGAGTTGGAGTTGGGGCCCCCAGGGGTTGGGATCCTGGAGTTGGTGTTGGAATCCGCAGGGGTTGGGCACCTAGAGCTGTGGTTGGGGCCCCCGGGGGTTAGGCCCCTGGAGCTGGGGTTGGGGCCCCCGGGGGTTAGGCCCCTGGAGCTATGGTTCGAGCTCTCAGGGTTTGGGCCCCTGGAGCTGGTTTTCGGGCCCCCAAGGTTTGGGCCCCTGGAGCTGGTGTTTGGGCCCAAAGGGGTTGGGCCCCTGGAGCTGGTGTTGAGTCCCCAGGGGTTAAGCCCCTGGAGCTGTGGTTCGGGCGCTCAGGGGTTGGGCTCCTGGAGCTATGGTTCGGGCACTCAGGGGTTGGGCCCCTGGAGCTGGGGTTGAGGGCCCCAGCGGTTGGGCCCCTGGAGCTGGGGTTGGGGCCCCCGGGGGTTAGGCCCGTGGAGCTGGGGTTGGGGCCCTCAGGGGTTAGGCCCCTGGAGCTATGGTTCGGGCGCTCAGGGGTTGGACCCTTGGAGCTGGGGTGGGGGCCCCCAGATCCTAGGCCCCTGGAGCTATGGTTCGGGCGCTCAGGGATTGGATCCCTGGAGCTGGTCTTGGGGCCCCCAGGGGTTGGGCCCCTGGAGCTGAGGTTCGGGCCCCTAGGGCTTAGGCCCATGGAGCTATGGTTTGAACGCTCAGGGATTGGATCCCTGGAGCTGGTCTTGGGGCCCCCAGGGGTTGGGCCCCTGGAGCTGAGGTTCGGGCCCCTAGGGCTTAGGCCCATGGAGCTATGGCTCGGGCGCTCAGGGATTGGATCCCTGGAGCTGGTGTTGGGGCCCCCAGGGGTTGGGCCCCTGGAGCTGGGGTTGGGGCCCCCGGGGGTTAGTCCCCTGGAGCTATGGTTCGGGCGCTCAGGGGTTGGGCTCTTCGAGCTGGGGTGGGGGCCCCCAGGGGTTAGGTCCCTGGAGCTATGGTTTGAGCGCTCAAGGGTTGGGCCCCTGGAGCTGGTGTTGGGGCCCACAGGGATTAGGCCCCTGAAGGTATTGTTCTGGCGCTCAGGGGTTGGGCCCTTGGAGCTGGTTTTTGGGCCCACAGGGGTTACGCCCCTGGAGCTATGGTTCGGGCACTCAGGAGTTGGGCCCCTGGAGCTGGTTTTGGCGCCACCAGGGGTTGGGCCCCTGGAGCTGGTTTTGGAGCCCCAGGGGTTAGGCCCCTGGAGCTATGGTTCGGGCGCTCAGGGGTTGGGCCTCTGGAGCTGGTGTTGGGGCCCCCAGGGGTTGCGCCCCTGGAGCTATGGTTCGGGTGCTCTGGGGTTGCGCCCCTGGAGCTGGTGTTGGGGCCCGCAGGGTATGGGCTCCTGGTGCTGGTGTTGGGGCTCCCAGGGGTTGGGCCCCTGGAGCTGGGGTTTGGGTCCCCGGGGGTTAGGCCCCTGGAGCTATGGTCGGGCAATCAGAGGTTGGGCCCCTGGAGCTGGTGTTGGGGTCCCCAGGGGTTCGGCCCCTGAATCTGGGGTTGGGGCCCCCGGGGGTTAGGGCCCTGGAACTATGGTTCGGGAACTCAGGGGTTGTGCCCCTGGAGCTGGTGTTGAGATCCCCAGGGGTTGGGACCCTGGAGCTGGGGTTGGGACCCCCAGGGGTTAGGCCCCTGGAGCTATGGTTCGGGCGCTCAGCTGTTGGGCCCCTGGAGCTGGTGTTGGGGCCCCCAGGGGTTGGGACCCTGGAGCTGGTGTTTGGGCTCCTGGGGTTAGGCCCCTGGAGCTATGGTTCGGGCGCTCAGGGGTTGGGCCCCTGGAGCTATGGTTCGGGTGCTCTGGGGTTGGGCCTCTGGAGCTGGGGTCGAGGGTCACAGGGTTTGGGCCCCTGGACCTGGGGTTTGGACCCCCGGGGGTTAGGCCCCTGGAGCTATGGTTCGAGCGCTCAGGGGTTGGGCCCCTGGAACTGGTGTTGGGACCCCCAGGGTTTCGGCCCCTGGATCTGGGGTTGGGGCCCCTAGGGGTTAGGCCCCTGGAACTATGGTTCGAGCTCTCAGGGGTTGGTCCCCTGGAGCTTGTTTTGGGGCCCCCAGGGTTTGGGCCCCTGGAGCTGGGGTTCGGGCCCCCAGTGGTTAGGCCCCTGGAGCTTTGGTGTGATCGCTCTGGGTTGGGCCCCTGGAGCTTCTGTTGGGGCCCCAAGGGGTTGGGCTCCTGGAGCTGGTGTTGAGTCCCCAGGGGCTAGGCCCCTGGAGCTGTGGTTCGGGCGCTCAGGGGTTGGACTCCTGGAGCTATGGTTCGGGCGCTCAGTGGTTGGGCCCCTGGAGCTGGGGTTGAGGGCCCCAGGGGTTGGGCCCCTGGACCTGGGGTTGGGGCCTCCGGGGGTTAGGCCTCTGGAGCTGGGGTTGGGGCCCTCAGGGATTAGGCCCCTGGAGCTATGGTTTGGGCGCTCAGGGGTTGGGCCCTTGGAGCTGGGGTGGGGGCCCCCAGATCCTAGGCCCCTGGAGCTATGGTTCGGGCGCTCAGGGATTGGATCCCTGGAGCTGGTCTTGGGGTCCCCTGGGGTTGGGCCCCTGGAGCTGAGTTTCGGGCCCCTAGGGCTTAGGCCCATGGAGCTATGGTTCGAGCGCTCAGGGGTTGGGCCCCTGGAGCTGGTGTTGGGGCCCCCAGGGGTTGGGCCCCTGGAGCTGGGGTTAGGGCCCCCGGGGGTTAATCCCCTGGAGCTATTGTTCGGGCGCTCAGGGGTTGGGCTCTTCGAGCTGGGATGGGGGCCCCCAGGGGTTAGGTCCCTGGAGCTATGGTTCGGGCGCTCAAGGGTTGGGCCCCTGGAGCTGGTGTTGGGGCCCCCAGGGGTTAGGCCCTTGAAGATATTGTTTGGGCGCTCAGGGTTTGGGCCCTTGGAGCTGGTGTAGGGGCCCACAGGGGTTAGGCCCCTGGAGCTATGGTTTTGGCGCTCAGGAGTTGGGCCCCTGGAGCTGGTGTTGGGGCCCCCAGGGGTTGGGCACCTGGAGCTGGTTTTGGAGCCCCAGGGGTTAGGCCCCTGGAGTTATGGTTCGGGCGCTCAGGGGTTGGGCCTCTGGAGCTGGTGTTGGGGCCCCCAGGGGTTGCGCCCCTGGAGCTATGGTTCGGGTGCTCTGGGGTTGGGCCCCTGGAGCTGGTGTTGGGGCCCGCAGGGTTTGGGTTCCTGGTGCTGGTGTTGGGGATCCCAGGGGTTGGGCCCCTGGAGCTGGGGTTGGGGACCCCGGGGGTTAGGCCCCTGGAGCTATGGTCGGGCGATCAGGGGTTGGGCCCCTGGAGCTGGTGTTGGGGCCCCCAGGGGTTGGGCCCGTGAATCTAGGATTGGGGCCCCCGGGGGTTAGGGCCCTGGAACTATGGTTAGGGCGCTCAGGGGTTGTGCCCCTGGAGCTGGTGTTGAGACCCCCATTGGTTGGGACCCTGGAGCTGGGGTTGGGACCCCCAGGGGTTAGGGCCCTGGAGCTATGGTTCGGGCGCTCAGCAGTTGGGCCCCTGGAGCTGGTGTTGAGTCCCCAGGGGTTAGACCCCTGGAGCTGTGGTTCGGATGCTCAGGGGTTGGGCTCCTGGAGCTATGGTTCGGGCGCTCAGGGGTTGGGCCCCTGGAGCTGGGGTTGAGGGCCCCAGGGGTTGGGCCCCTGGAGCTGGGGTTGGGGCCCCCGGGGGTTAGGCCTCTGGAGCTGGGGTTGGGGCCCTTAGGGGTTAGGCCCCTGGAGCTATGGTTCGGGCGCTCAGGGGTTGGGCCCTTGGAGCTGGGGTGGGGGCCAATAGATCCTAGGCCCCTGGAGCTATGGTTCGGGCGCTCAGGGATTGGATCCCTGGAGCTGGTCTTGGGGCCCCCAGGGGTTGGGCCCCTGGAGCTGCGGTTCGGGCCCCTAGGGCTTAGGGCCATAGAGCTATGGTTCGGGCGCTCAGGGATTGGATCCCTGGAGCTGGTGTTGGGGCCCCCAGGGGTTGGGCCCCTGGAGCTGGTGTTTGGGCCCACACGGGTTAGGCCCCTGGAGCTATGGTTCGGGCGCTCAGGAGTTGGGCCCCTGGAGCTGGTGTTGGCGCCGCCAGGAGTTGGGCCCCTGGAGCTGGGGTTGGGGCCCCAGGGGGTTAGTCCCCTGGAGCTATGGTTCGGGCGCTCAGGGGTTGGGCTCTTCGAGCTGTTGTGGGGGCCCCCAGGGGTTAGGTCCCTGGAGCTATGGTTCGGGCGCTCAAGGGTTGGGCCCCTGGAGCTGTTGTTGGAGCCCCAGGGGTTAGGCCCCTGGAGCTATGGTTCGGGCACTCAGGGGTTGGGCCTCTGGAGCTGGTGTTTGGGCCCCCAGGGGTTGCGCCCCTGGAGCTATGGTTCGGGTGCTCTGGGGTTGCGCCCCTGGAGCTGGTGTTGGGGCCCGCAGGGGCTGGGCCCCTGGAGCTGGGGTTTGGGTCCCCGGGGGTTAGGCCCCTGGAGCTATGGTCGGGCAATGAGGGGTTGAGCCCCTGGAGCTGGTGTTGGGGCCCCCAGGGGCTCGGCGCCTGAATCTGGGGTTGGAGCCCCCGGGGGTTAGGGCCCTGGAACTATGGTTCGGGAACTCAGGGGTTGTGCCCCTGGAGCTGGTGTTGAGACCCCCAGGGGTTGGGACCCTGGAGCTGGGGTTGGGACCCCCAGGGGTTAGGCCCCTGGAGCTATGGTTCGGGCGCTCAGCTGTTGGGCCCCTGGAGCTGGTGTTGGGGCCCCCAGGGGTTGGGACCCTGGAGCTGGTGTTGGGGCTCCTGGGGTTAGGCCCCTGGAGCTATGGTTCGGGCGCTCAGGGGTTGGGCCTCTGGAGCTGGGGTCGAGGGCCACAGGGTTTGGGCCCCTGGACCTGGGGTTTGGACCCCCGGGGGTTAGGCCCCTGGAGCTATGGTTCGAGCGCTCAGGGGTTGGGCCCCTGGAACTGGTGTTGGGGCCCCCAGGGTTTGGGCCCCTGGATCTGGGGCTGGGGCCCCTAGGGGTTAGGCCCCTGGAACTATGGTTCGAGCTCTCAGGGGTTGGGCCCCTGGAGCTTGTTTTGGTGCCCCCAGGGGTTGGGCCCCTGGAGCTGGGGTTGGGGCCCCCAGAGGTTAGGCCCCTGGAGCTTTGGTTTGATCGCTCGGGGTTGGGCCCCTGAAGCTGGTGCTGGGGCCCCAAGGGGTTGGGCCCCTGGAGCTGGTGTTGAGTCCCCAGGGGCTAGGCCCCTGGAGCTGTGGTTCGGGCGCTCCGGGGTTGGGCTCCTGGAGCTATGGTTCGGGCGCTCAGGGGTTGGGCCCCTGGAGCTGGGGTTGAGGGCCCCAGGGGTTGGGCCCCTGGAGCTGGGGTTGGGGCCCCCGGGGGTTAGGCCTCTGGAGCTGGGGTTGGGGCTCTCAGGGGTTAGGCCCCTGGAGCTATGGTTCGGGCGCTTAGGGGTTGGGCCCTTGGAGCTGGGGTGGGGGCCCCCAGATCCTAGGCCCCTGGAGCTATGGTTCGGGCGCTCAGGGATTGGATCCCTGGAGCTGGTCTTGGGGTCCCCAGGGGTTGAGCCCCTGGAGCTGAGGTTCGGGCCCCTAGGGCTTAGGCCCATGGAGCTATGGTTCGAGCGCTCAGGGGTTGGGCCCCTGGAGCTGGTGTTGGGGCCCCCAGCGGTTGGGCCCCTAGAGCTGGGGTTAGGGCCCCCGGGGGTTAATCCCCTGGAGCTATGGTTCGGGCGCTTAGGGGTTGGGCTCTTCGAGATGGGATGGGGGCCCCCAGGGGTTAGGTCCCTGGAGCTATGGTTCGGGCGCTCAAGGGTTGGGCCCCTGGAGCTGGTGTTGGGGCCCTCAGGGGTTAGGCCCCTGAAGGTATTGTTCGGGCGCTCAGGGGTTGGGCCCTTGGAGCTGGTGTTGGGGCCCACAGGGGTTAGGCCCCTGGAGCTATGGTTTGGGCGCTCAGGAGTTGGGCCTCTGGAGCTGGTGTTGGGGCCCCCAGGGGTTGGGCCCCTGGAGCTGGTTTTGGAGCCCCAGGGGTTAGGCCCCTGGAGTTATGGTTCGGGCGCTCAGGGGTTGGGCCTCTGGAGCTGGTGTTGGGGCCTCCAGGGGTTGCGCCCCTGGAGTTATGGTTCGGGTGCTCTGGGGTTGGGCCCCTGGAGCTGGTGTTTGGGGCCCGCAGGGTTTCGGCTCCTGGTGCTGGTGTTGGGGCTCCCAGGGGTTGGGCCCCTGGAGCTGGGGTTGGGGACCCCGGGGGTTAGGCCCCTGGTGCTATGGTCGGGCGATCAGGGGTTGGGCCCCTGGAGCTGGTGTTGGGGCCCCCAGGGGTTGGGCCCGTGAATATGGGTTTGGGGCCCCCGGGGGTTAGGGCCCTGGAACTATGGTTCGGGCGCTCAGGGGTTGTGCCCCTGGAGCTGGTGTTGAGACCGCCAGGGGTTGGGACCCTGGAGCTGGGGTTGGGACTCCCAGGGGTTAGGCCCCTGGAGCTATGGTTCAGGCGCTCAGCGGTTGGGCCCCTGGAGCTGGTGTTGGGGCCCCAGGGGTTGGGCACCTAAAGCTGGTGTTGGGGCCCCAGGGGTTAGGCCCCTGGAGCTATGGTTCGGGCGCTCAGGGGTTGGGTCCCTGGAGCTATGGTTCGGGCGCTCAGGGGTTGGGCCTCTGGAGCTGCGGTCGATGGCCCCAGGGTTTGGGCCCCTGGACCTGGGGTTTGGACCCACGGGGGTTAGGCCGCTGGAGCTATGGTTCGAGCGCTCAGGGGTTAGGCCCCTGGAGCTGGTGTTGGGGCCCCCAGGGTTTGGGCCCCTGGATCTGGGGTTGGGGCCCCTAGGGGTTAGGCCCCTGGAACTATGGTTCGGGCGCTCAGGGGTTGGGCCCCTGGAACTGGTGTTGGGGCTCCCAGGGGTTGGGCCCCTGGAGCTGCGGTTGGGGCCCCAGGGGTTAGGCCCCTAGAGCTATGGTTCAGGCGCTCAGGGATTGGGCCCCTGGAGCTATGGTTCGGTCGCTCAGCGGTTGGGCCCCTGGAGCTATGGTTCGGGCGCTCAGGGGTTGGGCCGCTGGAGGTGGTGTTGGGGCCCCCAGGGGTTAGGCCCCTGGAGGTATTGTTCGGGCGCTCAGAGGTTGGGCCCTTGGAGCTGGTATTGGGGCCCCCAGGGATGAGGCACGTGGAGGTATGGTTCGGTCACTCAGGGGTTGGGCCCCTGGAGCAATGGTTCGTGCTCTCAGGGGTTGGGCCCCTGGAGCTGGTGTTGGGGCCCCCAGGGGTTAGGCCCCTGGAGGTATTGTTCGGGCGCTCCGGGGTTGGGACCCTGGAGCTGGTGTTGGGGCCCCTAGGGGTTGGGCCCCTGGTGCTAGTGTTGGGGCCCCAGGGGTTAGGCCCCTGGAGCTATGGCTCGGGCGCTCAGGGGTTGGGCCCCTGGAGCTGGTGTTGGGTCCCCCAGGGTTTGCGATCCTTGAGCTGGTGTTGGGGCCCGCAGGGGTTGGGCTCTTATAGCTGTGTTTGGGGCCCCCGGGTGTTAGGCCCCTGGAGCTATGGTTCGGGCGCTCAGGGGTTGGGCCGCTGGAGCTCGTGTTGGGGCCCCAGGGGTTAGGCCCCTGGAGCTATGGTTCGGGCGCTCAAAGGTTGGCCCTCTGGAGCTGGTGTTGGGGCCCCCAGGGGTTGGGCCCCTCGAGCTGGGGTTGGGGCCCCCAGAGGTTAGGCCCCTGGAGCTATGGTTCAGGCGCTCAGGTTTTGGACCCTTGGAGCTGGGGTGAGGGCCCCTAGGGGTTAGGCCCCTGTAGCTATGGTTCGAGCGCTCAGGGGTTGGGCCTCTGGAGCTGGTGTTGGGGCCTCTAGGGGTTGGGCCCCTGGAGCTGGGGTTGGGGCCCCCAGGGGTTAGGCCCCTGGAGCTATGGTTGGGGCGCTCAGGTTTTTGGCCCTTGGAGCTCTGGTGGGGGCCCCCAGGGGTTAAGCCCATGTAGCTATGGTTCGAGTGCTCAGGGGTTGGGCCCCTGGAGCAGGTTTTGGGGCCCCAAGGGGTTAGGCCCCTGGAGGTATTGTTCGGGCGCTCAGCGGTTGGACCCCTGGAGCTGGTGTTGGGGCCCCCAGGGGTTGGGCCCTTGGAGCTGGTGTTTGGGCCCCAGGGGTTAGGCCCCTGGAGCTATGGTTCGGGCGCTCAGGGGTTGGGCCCCTGGAGCTATGGTTCGAGCGCTCAGGGGTTGGGCCCCTGGAGCTGGGGTCGAGGGCCCCAGGGGTTGGGCCCCTGGAGCTGGGGTTGGGACCCCCGGGGGTTAGGCCCCTGGAGCTATGGTTCTGGCGCTCATGGGTTGCGCCCCTGGAGGTGGTGTTGGGGCCCCCAGGGGTTTGACCCCTGGAGCTGGGATTGTGGCCCCTAGGGGTTAGGCCCCTGGAGCTATGGTTCGGGCACTCAAGGGTTGGGCCCCTGGAGCTGGTGTTGGGGCCTCCATGGGTTAGGCCCCTGGAGCTATGGTTCGGGCGCTCCGGAGTTGGGCCCCTGGAGCTGATGTTGCGGTCGCCAGGGGTTGGGCTCCTAGAGCTGGTGTTGGGGCCCCTGGGGTTAGGCCCCTGGAGCTGTGGTTCGGGTGCTCAGGGGTTGGCGCCCCTGGAGCTGGTGTTGGGGCCACCAGGGGTTGGGCCCCTGGAGCTATGGTTCGGGCGCTCAAGGGTTGGGCTCCTGGAGCTGGTGTTGGGGCCCCCAGGGGTTGGGCTCGTGGAGCTGGTGTTGGGGCCCCCAGGGGTTGGGCCCCTGGAGCTGGGGTTGGGGTCCCTGGGGGTTAGGCCCCTGGAGCTATGGTTCGGGCGCTCAGGGGTTTGGCCCCTGGAGCTGGTGTTGGGGCCTCCAGGGGTTGGGCCCGTGGAGCTGGGGTTGGGGCCCCCGGGGGTTAGGCCCCTGGAGCTATGGTTCGGGTACTCATGGTTTGTGCCCCTGGAGCTGGTGTTGGGGCCCCCAGGGGTTGGGCCCCTGGAGCTGGGGTTTTGGCCCCCAGGGGTTAGGCCCCTGGAGCTATGGTTCGGGCGCTCAGGGGTTGGGCCCCTGGAGCTGGTGTTGTTTCCCCCAGTGGTTGGGCCCCTGGAGCTGGTGTTGGGGCCCCAGGGGTTTGGCCCCTGGAGCTATGGTTAGGGCTCTCAAGGGTTGTTCCCCTGGAGCTGGTGTTGAGGCCCCCAGGGGTTAGGCTCCTGGAGCTATGGTTCGGGCGCTCCGGAGTTGGGCCCCTGTAGCTGGTGTTGGGGTCCCCAGGGGTTGGGCCCCTGGAGCTGGTGTTGGGGCCCCAGGGGTTAGGCCCCTGGAGCTATGGTTCGGGCGCTCAGGGGTGGCGCCCCTGGAACTGGTGTTGGGGCCCCCAGGGGTTGGGCCCTTGGAGCTATGGTTCGGGCGCTCAAGGTTTGGGCTCCTGGAGCTGGTGTTGGGGCCCCCAGGGGTTGGGCTCGTGGAGCTGGTGTTGGGGCCCCTAGGGGATGGGCCCCTGGAGCTGGGGTTGGGGTCCCCGGGGGTTCGGCCCCTGAAGCTATGGTTCGGGCATTCAGGGGTTGTGCTCCTGGAGCTGATGTTGGGGCCCCCAGGGGTTGGGCTCCTGGAGCTGTGGTTGGGGCCCCCAGGGGTTAGGCCCCTGGAGCTATGGTTCGGGCGCTCAGGTTTTGGGCCCCTGGAACTGGTGTTGTTTCCCCCAGGGGTTGGGCCCCTGGAGCTGGTGTTGGGGCCCCAGGGGTTAGGCCCCTGGAGCTGATGGAAAAGGTCTAAGATTTAAAAAGGCCTGCGATTTCGGCTTCTACCTCTTCTGCTTTTAACTAAAGGATGGGCCTAGGAATTTGGATGATAAAAGGAACCTGAGGATCAAGGATAGGACAGGCATTTAATCTCATATTTAGCCATGTCAACTATTTACTAATTGGCCCGCTTGGCACGTAAATATATGCAGCTGTTTTCTCATGTATCCCCAAAGACATTTAATGCCAGAGGGTCAAGGCATGTACCTTATACGCCTTTCAAAATGACAAATGTATCCGCAACAGATGTCTCTTGTATCCCCCTCCCCAAAATAATACATGTATTCTGTGTAACCTGTTATCTATAGGTCAGCATAATGACGTAAACGGGATGAGAACTAAAGTTGTTTGTTGCTGATTATAAAAGGGGCTCATGTCGCCCATGAAAGGTGTGTTCTTCTTCTCTGGCACTAGTCGAGAAGAAACACCCGTTCAGCTGAATGAGAATAAAGGTGTGGTACCCGTCTTCTTGTCCTCCGTGCCTCCTTGATTTAATTAGGTAAGCTCCAGGGGGAAATGGGCCCTATTTGGCCAACAAATGGCGACTCCGCTGGGACTTCTCTCCCTGTAGAGGGCGCTGACCGGTGACTGAGGGGCGATTCCGAGGAGTGGCCACCTCGAGCCACTAATTTGCTCGGGCCTCGGGTCGTTACAATCGGTCGGGGCGGCTGCGTCCTCTCCAAGAGAACTCCTAACGACACGGAGGCGAGACGGTGCCAGAAGAAGGGGAAGGTCCAACAGCCGGACGCGTCCACTCCGGGTGGTAAGTGCGTTTTACCTCTTGGGTTTGAAGGATATAACGCCCCCGCAGTGTGGTTGGACCTCACAGGTGATCCCAGTGTTTAAACATACTGTGGATGTTTAATGGTTATGCTAAGTAAGCCAGGCAATGGTCAATGAATAACACCACTAATTTCACTAGCCCGTGGGCCGTATTGGATAATTGCTGGGACATAGAACAGCCCCAGGGCTTGCTTTTGTTTTTGGGGGGAGTATTGCTTTTTCTCATATTGATGCTGTGCTGGAAGCCAAAGTTGTAATAACCAGGTCTAGGACTTAAACCGACTCTAGCCGCCCTGAGACTCCTGCGAGGGGAAACCCCGTGACCAGGATATCTTAATCGCAAGGGGGGTCGGTCGAACCCATGACCAGGTTTAATTAAACACGAGCATAATGGGGTCCGGACAAAGCGCTTATGCTGGGACGCCCTTGGAATGTATGTTGAACAATTGGAAGGCGTTTAGACGCCAGGCTGATTATGGAGTGGCATTATGTAAGGATGACTTGATAAAATTCTGTACTGTGGAGTGGCCAACATTCGGGGTGGATTGGCCCGCTGGGGGATCACTCAAGTTAAAAACTGTACAAGCTGTGCATAATATTGTAACTGGGGATGGACATTGGGACCAGTACCCCTATATAGATATCTGGCAGGATCTTGCAGCTAATCCGCCCCCCCTGGTTGCGAGAGTGTAGAGCCCAAGCCATTAGGGCCTTAATGGCTCGGACCCCTGATCAGCATCGAGGTCGTCCCCCTGTGAAAAAGCCCTGTCCACCAGCTGTGATTCCTACTGCCCCTGATCCTATGCCCCCTCCTCCAGTGTACCCTGGCCTTCCGGCCTCCCCGGCACAATCCCCTCCTCCTGTATCGAATACCCCAGAAAGCAGCCCCCCCTCCTTTAAACCAACGACCCCAGAAGACAACTCGGGAGACAGTGACAGGGAGGACCTTAACGGTCAGGACTCCCCGATATCCGGCCGCCTGAGGAGTAGTCACGCTAGGACGGTCGAGGAGGCATGGAAAATAGTAGGCACCCCGGGAGATATCAAATTTGCTCTTACTAAGAGCCCCGCGGTAGACAAAACTGTGGCCGAGACAGTTCCGGTGCATGAACTGCCCCTAAGGGAAACTGTGGGCCATGATGGTGGACTCACTATGATATAAGTTCCTTTCACCACCAGTGACCTGTATAATTGGAAGCACCAGAACCCCTCGTTCTCGGACGATCCCGCCCCATTAACAGCAGTTTTTGAAACCCTGGTCTCGGCCCATAACCCTACTTGGGGCGACATGAAAGTTGCTCTCAATACTCTACTCACTGCAGAGGAAAGGCGCTTGGTCCTTTCAAAGGCCCGGGAGGCACTAGTAGCAGGGGGAACGGATGCAGCTGACTTACCCGATCAGCTCCCTGAGGCTGCGCCCGCTTGGTCACATACAACTGCAGCGGGTCGAGAGCTCCATCACAAATATGCTTTAGCTATAGTACAGGGGATGAAACGCTGTATTAGGAAGACCCCAAATTGGGCCAAGCTGTATAATATTCGACAGGAAAAAATGAGAACCCAGCCGCCTTTTATGAGCGCTTGTGTAACACCTGTAAAAGATACACAGACCTCGACCCAGAGGATGCTAATGGAAAGCGAGTGCTCATTCCCCTCTTCATTGGGCAGTCCTATGAGGACATTAGGAAAAAACTGCAGAAATTAGATGGGGCATCGGGTAAAAACATAGAGGAGCTCTTAGAGATTGCGCTAAAAGTTTATGATCGCAGAGACGATGAGGAACGGAAAAAGGGGGCCCGCCTCCTGGCAATGGCCCTGAAGGGGGAAAGTGGGAAAGCGGGGGACAAAACTAAGGGACGAACAGGACTACAAGGGAAGGGAAAAAGCTCCCGTTTGGGGCGAAATCAGTGTGCTATCTGTAAGGAGGAGGGGCACTGGAAGAATGAATGCCCCCAGCGACATAGCAGGAGGGAGGGAAGCAGAAACAGAGTCCCACCTACGCCCGTTTTTTATAACGAGGCGCAAGGCGAGACATTTGTATAGGGAGGCCGAGGGACCCAGCGGCCTCTCCTGGCGGCACAGCCCGCTGGCCTGGATCCCACGGTAACAATTGAGGTAGGGGGCCGCCCAGTTGAAGCCCTTATTGATACAGGGGCTACCCTTAGCTTGCTTCCCCTTGCAGAGGCTCCCCGGGGGAGGGCTCAAGGGTGTACTATAGTCCAAGGGATAGAAGGACAAAATATAAAGTTAGAAAAATCTCTTCCCCTCCTAGTAAAAGTAGGAGACTGTCATATATCCCACCAATTCGTTTGTAGCCCCTCCTGTCCCATTGCGCTGCTAGGACGAGATCTGCTTACTAAATTGCAGGCAGAAATCTCGTTCAATAATAATGGGACTATGGAAGTTAGGCTTCCCAAACAACAAATTCTAACTATCAAATGGCCCTTTTGAATGTTGAAAATCCTCCCCCGGCACAGCCGGAGAGTGAGAGGAACCAGCTGTCGGGGGTTAACCTTGAGGTCTGGGCTGAGGAGGGTGGTTTTGCTCGGGCTCGAAACGCTTTACCAGTACACATTTCCCTTAAGGAGGGAAGTCGCTCAGTCCGAATTCGACAATACCCCCTTAAGCTAACCACTCGGATCGGACTGAAACCTCTGATTCACAAGTTTTTGCAGTGCGGTTGGTTAAGGGAGGGCACCTCCCCATACAATACTCCGATAATGGGAGTGCCTAAGCCTAATGGGCAATGTCGATTAGTCCAAGACCTAAGGCAGATTAACAAGTTAATAGAGGCCCCCTATCCAGTTGTCCCAAACCCCCATACTATCTTGGGCCAAGTCCCCAAGAACCATAGCTGGTTTTCAGTGATAGATTTGAAAGACGCTTTCTTTTCTATACCCCTTGATCAGGAGTCTCAGAAACTGTTTGCCTTTGAATGGGAAGACCCAGACACCCATTACAAGGCTCAGTATCTCTGGACTGTTGTCCCCCAGGGACTTACTTGTGCACCCGAGATTTTTGGCAGCCAGCTAAAAAGAGACCTTGCCCCGTTCCTAGCTGGGCATCCCTCGTGTAACATAGTTCAGTACTGTGATGATTTACTCTTGAGCACTGAAACAGAGACAGCTTGTAAAGAACAGACAATAGAACTCCTTAACTTTCTTGGAGCACAGGGGTACAAGGTTTCCAGGGAAAAGGCCCAATTGGTTAAACAGCAGGTCACTTTTCTCGGATATCATCTTTGTCAGGGACGTCGTAGCTTAGGTAAAGATAGGATCCAGGCTATACTCGAAAGCCCACAACCCCGAAATCCCAGAGAGCTAAGGGCTTTCTTGGGACTGACCGGTTTTTGCCGGCTTTGGATCCCTGACTATGGAGGGAAGGCTAAACCATTATACGAGTCTCTTACTAAAGAGGGTCTGCTTAACTGGGTATGGACCAAGGAAAAAGAAAAAGCATTTCAAGAGCTTAAAGAAGCCTTGGTTCAGCCTCCCGCTCTGGCTCTCCCGGATCCCCGGAAGCCATTCACCCTATACGTTCATGAAAGGAGAGGGGTGGCATCGGGAGTCCTGTGTCAAAGGTCGGGACCAGCCTGGCGACCTGTGGGTTATTACTCTAAGGTACTGGACCCGGTCGCCAAGGGCTGGCCGGCTTGTTTACGAGCCGTGGCTGCAACCGCTCTCCTTGTACAGGAGGCTGAGAAACTAACCTTGGGTGGGGATACTGAGGTTGTAGTGCCCCATGGAATACCCCAGATACTGGGAACAGGAGCCGGGGAAAAGCATTTAAACCCCAGTCGGCATACTAGATATGAGGTGGGACTTTTGTTGGCCCCAAACCTAACTTTTAAGACAGTCAGCTCCCTTAATCCAGCTACCTTACTGCCAAATCCCCAAGTCCCTTATGGGACTAATCCCCCCCATGATTGTATTGAAGTCTTACAACAAGAAACTAAACCCCGCCCTGATCTTTCAGATTTACCCTGGTCCAATCCTGATATTGAAATGTACGTAGATGGATCTAGTTATGTAGAAGATGGGAAGCGATTTACAGGAGCAGCTGGCATAGTTAAGGAAGGAGAAATGTACAAGTTTAAGCTTAGCCCCAACTTATCTGCCCAGGCGGCGGAACTGGTGGCTCTTATTGAGGCTCTCCGGATGGGAACTGGAAAGACTATTAATGTATACACTGACAGTCGTTATGCATACATGGTGGTGCATGCCCACGGAACCCTATGGAAAGAAAGGGGTTTCATTACGGCTTCAGGCCAAAGAATAGCCCATGGGGCCCTTATCAAATCATTACTTGAGGCCCTGATGCTTTCCCTCCGGTTAGCAGTGATACACGTGCGTGCACATGGGAGGGCCCCTGAAACTGAACAACGAAAGTACAATAGAATGGCTGATCAAGCTGCGAAAGAAGCCACACGAGAAGGAGCCATATGGCTCCTCTGGGTCCAGGATACGGAAGCCAGAACCCCTGATCCCCACTATACAGCAGAGGAAGTGTCCCATGCGCAGGCTGCAGGGGCCCAACAAACTCCCTCTGGGTGGTGGAAGTTGCCAGGGGGGGAGATTTTTGTACCTAGACCAGTACTTCAGGAGATTCTCCGATCCCTACATAAGGAGGGACATTTGGGATCAGGAGCTATGGTTGATTTGATCACCCGGTCCCTTCGGGGATTAGGTGCACACATGGAAGCCCAAAGAATTGTAAATAACTGCTCCGTTTGTCAGCGAACAAACCAAAAAGGGTGCGGTCCCCCTGCCCCAATGGGAGGTCGGCCCTGGGCTGCCTACCCTTTTCAAAGGTGGCAGGTGGACTTTGCTGAAGTCCCCCCTTGTAGGGGTTATAAGTATTTGCTTGTCTTTGTTGATCAATTTACTGGATGGGTGGAGTGTTACCCTACACGACATTGTCAGGCACGAGCCGTCACCAAAGCCCTGTTACATGAAATACTTCCCCGCTTCCACCTCCCGGAGGTGATTGAGTCAGACCGGGGAAGTCATTTTATCTCCCAGGTGGTTCAGCAGGTGTCACGAGCCCTTGGGATCCAATGGAAATTGCATACGCCCTGGAGACCACAAAGCTCGGGCCAAGTGGAAAGAATGAATAGAACTCTTAAGGACACTCTCACAAAACTGTGTATAGAATCTGGTTTGAAGTGGCCTGACGCTCTACCGCTCGCCCTTACTCGTATTCGGAGGGCCCCACGTAAGGGTCTGAAACTTTCACCCTTTGAACTGGTCTTTGGGTTCCCTCCCCGAGTACTCATTCCGGGGTACCGAGAGGATGTAAACTGGGAAGTGGGAAATGACTCTTTGTGGAAACAGGTTTCTGCGCTACAATCTGTTTTATTACAGTTACATCGATACGCAGCACCTTTCCAGACCCTTCCCTTGGAGCAACCTGTGCACTCCTTCCAGATCGGTGATCAGATCCTTGTCAAAAAGTGGAAGCGTGATCCCCTCACGCCACGGTGGGACGGTCCACATACTGTATCGCTCATCAGCCAGGCCGCCGTTAAGGTCCTTGGGAGCGACAAGTGGACGCACCATACTCGAGTAAAGCAGTTCCTGCACCCTGACCCAGAGGACAGCCTGACTGAAGAGGACATCAGCCCTCTGTCCTCTCCGGCTCCGGAAGCCCGGAGAGACACAGGCGAAGATTCTACTTGGGAGTACCAAGGACTGGAAGGACTAAAAGGACTGTTTAAGAAACAGAAACAATGAAACCATCCTTTGTTTTTCTGATATGTATGTTTAGTTATTCATATGGTTGGGAAAATAGGTTTATGCAACTAGGGGAAGTAATAGCTAATTCTTTTAATCTTACTAATTGTTGGGTATGTGGCGGTCCGGGAGAATTGAATGAGTGGCCCTGGGTAGCTCAGCCGGTACAGCCCAAGTGGTGGCTAAGCAGCTTAAGCGTAGTACACAAGGGAACGGGGAGGTGGGCTGAGGACAACGGCCCTTGGAGACTCTATTCTGCTGGAGTAGGTGTCTTTTGCCTTAATCGAACAAGACATGAGGGAAGGTATATGGGGGAAAGTAAGTGTGAATGGACTTTATCTCTGGGATTTGATTGCTGGGATCCCCACTGTCGCCCATATGACTGTTTCAAGTACCAAGGACGATGGAACTTGACCCATGTAAAGCTAACTAACAATAGCTGGGTAAGATGTTCCTACTGGAATCACAGGGGCGATGGTTGTAAAGCAGTAGGATTGGATGGGTACTTTGATGCCCTCTTTCTAAGTTGCCAGCGAGATAACACCACTAACAAGCACCATGTGGTACGGTGGTATCAATGGGCATGGCAACACCTTAATGGAACTCGAGTTACCCATTTTCGACAATTTTGGGCTAGTACCAACAGCCCAAAATTTGGTTGTAATTGTGTGTGGAAGGCAGGGGCTGGGGCGTGGAAATGTAACTACTGTAACCCAAATGTGGACAAATTCCTAGGGGGACCTATAGAATCCGGCAACGCCTTATACTATGAGGAACCAGGCCCTGCTGATTCCCCTGAAACCTGGGATGGCCCCTTTGCCAATGGAATCTGGGCCTTAAAAGGCCACTATTGGATCTGTGGATCCCATGCTTATCGTAGGTTGCCTCCAAACTGGTCGGGAATATGTTACATAGGATATATTAGGCCTCTATTCTTTTTATTACCTCAAGCCCAAGGAAATAAATTGGGAGTTAAAGTTTATGATGATTTAGTTAGAGAAAAACGGTCTTTGGATTCCACTTTAACCGCTGGAAGTTCCCAAAATTGGGGAGCTCAAGAATGGCCCCCTGAAAGAATCATCAAACATTATGGACCGGCCACCTGGAACCCCAGTGAGCTTGTATCCGGGGCCAGGGAACCAATTTATAATCTAAATCGAATTATTAGGCTACAGGCTATCTTGGAAATAATAACTAACCAAACAGCTGCAGCACTAGACCTTTTGGCCGATCAATCAACTCAAATGAGACACGCAATTCTCCAGCACCACATAGCTCTTGACTATTTGCTAGCAGAGGAAGGGGGACTCTGTGCAAAACTTAATGAGTCTAACTGCTGCTTACAAATAGACGATAATGACCAGGCAGTGAAACAGTTAACTAAGGAGATGAGGAAAATAGCACATGTCCCAGTACAGACCTGGGGCAGCTGGGACACAGATTGGTTTACCTCCTGGCTACCGCAATGGGGATGGTTACGGAAAGGTTTCCTCCTTTTTATACTCTTTATCACCATCCTATTAACAGTCGCTTGCTTCACCCCGTGCTTAATTGCAGTGGTCCGAAAACTGGCTAGTCAAGTTACATATCAACAAATGATGATATTATACAAGCCGGAAGAATCTAAGGTGCAAGGCCCATAAGCTCTTAAAATGTTTTTAAGGGGGGAAAACTTGATGGAAAAGGCCTAAGATTTAAAAAGGCCTGCGATTTCGGCTTCTGCCTCTTCTGCTTTTAGCTAAAGGATGGGCCTAGGAATTTGGATGATAAAAGGAACCTGAGGATCAAGGATAGGACAGGCATTTAATCTCATATTTAGCCATGTCAACTATTTACTAATTGGCCCGCTTGGCACGTAAATATATGCAGCTGTTTTCTCATGTATCCCCAAAGACATTTAATGCCAGAGGGTCAAGGCATGTACCTTATACTCCTTTCAAAATGACAAATGTATCCGCAACAGATGTCTCTTGTATCCCCCTCCCCAAAATAATACATGTATTCTGTGTAACCTGTTATCTATAGGTCAGCATAATGACATAAACGGGATGAGAACTAAAGTTGTTTGTTGCTGATAATAAAAGGGGCTCATGTCACCCATGAAAGGTGTGTTCTTCTTCTCTGGCACTAGTCGAGAAGAAACACCCGTTCAGCTGAACGAAAATAAAGGTGTGGTACCCGTCTTCTTATCCTCCGTAATTCCTTGGTGTAATTAGGTAAGCTCCAGGGGGAAACGGGCCCTATTTGGCCAACAGAGCAATGGTTCGGGCGCTCAGGGGGTGGCCCCTGGAGCTGGGGTTGGGACCCCCGGAGGTTAGGCCCCTGGAGCTATGGTTCGGGCGCTCAGGGGTTGGGCCCCTAGAGTTGGTGTTCGGGCCCCCAGGGGTTGGACCCCTGGAGCTGGGGTTGGGGCCCCTAGGAGTTAGGCCCCTGGAGCTATGATTCGGGCGCTCAAGGGTTGGGCCCCTGGAGCTGGTTTTGGGGCCCCCAGGGGTTGGGCCCCTGGAGCTGGTGTTGGGGCCCCAGGGGTTAGGCCCCTGGAGCTATGATTCGGGCGCTCAGGGGTTGGGCCCCTGGAGCTATGGTTCAGGCGCTCAGGGGTTGGGCCCCTGGAGCTGGGGTCGTGGATCCCAGGGTTTGGAACCCTGTAGCTGGGGTTGGGGCCCCCTGGGGTTAGGATCCTGGAGCTATGGTTCGAGCGCTCACGGGTTGGGCCCCTGGAGCTGGTGTTGCGGCCCCCAGGGGTTGGGCCCCTGGAGCTGGTGTTGGGGCCCCAGGGGTTAGGCCCCTGGAGCTATGATTCGGGCGCTCAGGGGTTGGGCCCCTGGAGCTGTGGTTCAGGCGCTCAGGGGTTGGGCCCCTGGAGCTGGGGTCGCGGATCCCAGGGTTTGGAACCCTGGAGCTGGGGTTGGGGCCCCCTGGGGTTAGGCCCCTAGAGCTATGGTTCGGGCGCTCACGGGTTGGGCCCCTGGAGCTGGTGTTGGGGCCCCCAAGGGTTGGGCCCCTGGAGCTGGGGATGGGGCCCCTAGGGGTTAGGCCCCTGGAGCTATGGTTCGGGCACTCAGGGGTTGGGCCCCTGGAGCTGGTGTTCGGGCCCCCAGGGGTTGGGCCCTTGCAGCTGGTTTTGGGGACCCAGGGGTCAGGACCCTGGAGCAATGGTTCGGGCGCACAGGGGTTCGGCCCCTGGAGCTATGGTTTGGGCGCTCAGGGGTTGGACCCCTGGAGCTGGTGTTGGGGCCCCCAGGGGTTAGGCCCCTGGAGCTGGGGTTGGGGCCCCCAGGGGTTAGGCCCCTGGAGCTATGGTTCGGGCGCTCAGGTTTTGGGCCCTTGGAGCTGGGGTGGGGGCCTCCAGGGGTTAGGCCCCTGTAGCTATGGTTCGTGCGCTCAGGGGTTGGGCCCCTGGAGCTGGTGTTGGGGCCCCCAGGGGTTAGGCCCCTGGAGGTATTATTCGGGCGCTCAGGGGTTGGGCCCCTGGAGCTGGTGTTGGGGCCCCCAGGGATTGGGCCCCTGGAGCTGGGGTTGGGGCCCCTGGGGGTTAGGCCCCT
Source organism: Gopherus flavomarginatus (assembly GCF_025201925.1). Classification (NCBI taxonomy): domain Eukaryota; kingdom Metazoa; phylum Chordata; order Testudines; family Testudinidae; genus Gopherus; species Gopherus flavomarginatus. Next base: position 34,947 of record NW_026114685.1, on the reverse strand, counting down.
GGAGCTATGGTTCAGGCGCTCAGGGGTTGGGCCCCTGGAGCTGGTGTTGGGGCCCCCAGGGGTTGGGCCCCTGGAGCTGGGGTTGGGGCCCCCAGGGGTTAGGCCCCAGGAGCTATGGTTCGGGCGCTCAGGTTTTGGGCCCTTGGAGCTGGGGTGGGGGCCCCCAGGGGTAAGGCCCCTGTAGCAATGGTTCGAGCGCTCAGGGGTTAGGCCCCTGGAGCTGGTGTTGGGGCCCCCAGGGGTTAGGCCCCTGGAGCTATGGTTTGGGCGCTCAGGGGTTGGGCGCCTGGAGCTGGTGTTGTGGCTCCTAGGGGTTGGGCCCCTGGAGCTGGTGTTGGGGCCCCAGGGGTTAGGCCCCTGGAGTAATGGTTCAGCCGCTCAGGGGTTGGGCCCCTGGAGCTATGGTTCGGGCGCTCAGGGGTTGGGCCCCTGGAGCTGAGCTCGAGGGCCCCTGGGGTTGGGCCCCTGGAGCTGGGGTTGGGACCCCCGGGGGTTAGGCCCCTGGAACTATGGTTCGGGCGCTCAGGGGTTGGGCCCCTGGAGTTGGTGTTGGGGCCCCCAGGGTTTGGGCCCCTGGAGCTGGGGTTGGGGCCCCTAGGGGTTAGGTCCCTGGAGCTATGCTTCGGGCGCTCAGGGGTTGGGCCCCTGGAGCTATGGTTCGGGCGCTCAGGGGTTGGGCCCCTGGAGTTGGTGTTGGGGCCCCCAGGGGTTGGGCCCCTGGAGCTGGGGTTGGGGCCCCTAGGGGTTAGGCCCCTGGAGCTATGGTTCAGGCGCTCAGGGGTTGGGCCCCTGGAGCTGGGGTCATGGATCCCAGGGTTTGGAACCCTGTAGCTGGGGTTGGGGCCCCCTGGGGTTAGGATCCTGGAGCTATGGTTCGAGCGCTCACGGGTTGGGCCCCTGGAGCTGGTGTTGCGGCCCCCAGGGGTTGGGCCCCTGGAGCTGGTGTTGGGGCCCCAGGGGTTAGGCCCCTGGAGCTATGATTCGGGCGCTCAGGGGTTGGGCCCCTGGAGCTGTGGTTCAGGCGCTCAGGGGTTGGGCCCCTGGAGCTGGGGTCGCGGATCCCAGGGTTTGGAACCCTGGAGCTGGGGTTGGGGCCCCCTGGGGTTAGGCCCCTAGAGCTATGGTTCGGGCGCTCACGGGTTGGGCCCCTGGAGCTGGTGTTGGGGCCCCCAAGGGTTGGGCCCCTGGAGCTGGGGATGGGGCCCCTAGGGGTTAGGCCCCTGGAGCTATGGTTCGGGCTCTCAGGGGTTGGGCCCCTGGAGCTGGTGTTCGGGCCCCCAGGGGTTGGGCCCTTGCAGCTGGTTTTGGGGACCCAGGGGTCAGGACCCTGGAGCAATGGTTCGGGCGCACAGGGGTTCGGCCCCTGGAGCTATGGTTTGGGCGCTCAGGGGTTGGACCCCTGGAGCTGGTGTTGGGGCCCCCAGGGGTTAGGCCCCTGGAGCTGGGGTTGGGGCCCCCAAGGGTTAGGCCCCTGGAGCTATGCTTCGGGCGCTCAGGGGTTGGGCCCCTGGAGCTATGGTTCGGGCGCTCAGGGGTTGGGCCCCTGGAGTTGGTGTTGGGGCCCCCAGGGGTTGGGCCCCTGGAGCTGGGGTTGGGGCCCCTAGGGGTTAGGCCCCTGGAGCTATAGTTCGGGCGCTCAGGGGTTGGATCCCTGGAGCAGGTGTTGGGGCCCCAGGGGTTACGGCCCTGGAGCTATGGTTCGGGCGCTCATGGGTTGGGACCCTGGAGCTGGTGTTGGGGACCCCAGGGGTTGGGCCCCTGGAGCTATGGTTCGGACGCTCTGGGGTTGGGCTCCTGGAGCTGGGGTTGGGGTCCCCGGGGGTTGGGCCCCTGGAGCTGGGGTTGGGGCCCCCGGGGGTTAGGCCCCTGGAACTATGGTTCGGGCGCTCAGGGGTTGTGCCCCTGGAGCTCGTGTTGGGGCCCCCAGGGGTTGGGTCCCTGGAGCTGGGGTTGGGGTCAACAGGGGTTAGGCCCCTGGAGCTATGGCTCGGGCGCTCAGGGTTTGGGCCCCTGGAGTAATGGTTCGGGCGCTAAGGGGTTGGGCACCTGGAGCTGGGGTCGAGGGCCCCAGGGGTTGGGCCCCTAGAGCTGGGGTTGGGACCCACGGGGGTTAGGCCATTGGAGCTATAGTTCGGGAGCTCAGGGGTTGGGCCCCTGGAGTTGGTGTTGGGGCCCCCATGGGTTGGGCCCCTGGAGCTGGGGTTGGGGCCCCTAGGTGTTAGGCCCCTGAAGCTATGGTTCGGGCGCTCAGGGGTTGGGCCCCTGGAGTTGGTTTTGGGGCCCCCAGGGGTTGGGCCCCTGGAGCTGGTGTTGGGGCCCCAAGGGTTAGGCCCCTGGAGCTATGGTTCGGGCGTTCAGAGGATAGGCCCTTGGAGCTGGGATAGGGGCCAAAGGGGTTAGGCCCCGGAGCTATGGTTCGGGCGCTAAAGGGTTGGGCCCCTGGAGCTGGTATTGGGGCCCCCAGGGGTTAGGTCCATGAAGGTATTGTTTCGGCGTTCAGGGGTTGGGCCCTTGGAGCTGGTGTTGGGGCCCACAGGGGTTAGGCCCCTGGAGCTATGGTTCGGGAGCTCAGGAATTGGGCCCCTGGAGCTGGTGTTGGGACCCCTAGGGTTTGGGCCCCTGGAGCTGGCGTTGGGGCCCCAGGGGTTGGGCCCCTGGAGCAATGGTTCGGGTGCTCTGGGGTTGGGCTCCTGGAGCTGGTGTTGGAGCCTCCAGGGATTGGGCTGCTGGAACTGGTGTTGGGGCCCCCAGGGGTTGGGCCCCTGGAGCTGGGGTTGGGGTCCCCGGGGGTTAGACCCCTGGAGCTATGGTTCGGGCGCTCAGGGGTTGGGCCCCTGGAGCTGGTGTTGGGGCCCCCAGGGGTTGGGCCCCTGGAGCTGGGGTTGGGGCCCCCGGGGCTTACGCCCCTGGAGCTATGGTTCGGGCGCTCAGAGTTTGTGCCCCTGGAGCTGGTGTTTGGGCCTCCAGGGGTTGGGCCCCTGGAGCTGGTGTTGCGGTCCCCAGGGGTTGGGCCCCTGGTGCTATGGTTCGGGCGCTCAGAGGTTGGGCCCCTGGAGCTATGGTTGTGGCGCTCTTTGGTTGGGCCCCTGGAGCTGGGGTCGAGGGCCCCAGGGGTTGGGCCCCTGGAGCTGGGGTTTGGACCCCCGGGGGTTAGGCTCCTGGAGCTATGGTTCGGGCGCTCAGGGGTTGGGCCCCTGGAGCTAAGGTTCTGGCGATCAGGGTTTGGGCCCCTGGAGCTGGGGTCGAGGGCCCCAGGGGTTGGGCCCCTGGAGCTGGGGTTGGGACCCCTGGGGGTTAGGCCCCTGGAGCTATGGTTCGGGCGCTCAGGGGTTTGGCCCCTGGAGCTGGTGTTTGGGCCTCCAGGGGTTGGGCCCCTGGAGCTGGTGTTGTGGTCCCCAGGGGTTGGGCCCCTGGTGCTATGGTTCGGGCGCTCAGAGGTTGGGCCCCTGGAGCTATGGTTGTGGCGCTCTTTGGTTGGGCCCCTGGAGCTGGGGTCGAGGGCCCCAGGGGTTGGGCCCCTGGAGCTGGGGTTGGGACCCCCGGGGGTTAGGCTCCTGGAGCTATGGTTCGGGCGCTCAGGGGTTGGGCCCCTGGAGCTAAGGTTCTGGCGATCAGGGTTTGGGCCCCTGGAGCTGGGGTCGAGGGCCCCAGGGGTTGGGCCCCTGGAGCTGGGGTTGGGACCCCTGGGGGTTAGGCCCCTGGAGCTATGGTTCGGGCGCTCAGGGGTTTGGCCCCTGGAGTTGGTGTTGGGCCCCCAAGGGTTGGGCCCTTAGAGCTGGGGTTGGGGCCCCTAGGGGTTAGGCCCCTGGAGCCATGGATCGGGCGCTTAGGGGTTGGGCCCCTGGAGCTATAGGTCGGACACTCAGGGGTTGGGCCCCTGGAGCTGGTGTTGCGGTCTCCAGGGTTTAGGCCCCTGGAGCTATGGTTCGGGCGCTCAGGGGTTGGACCCCTGGAGCTGGTGTTGGGGACCCTAGGGGTTGGGCCCCTGGAGCTGGGGTTGGGGCCCCTAGGGGTTAGGCCCCTGAAGCTATGGTTCGGGTGCTCAGGGGTTGGGCCCCTGGAGCTGGTGTTGGGGTCCCCAGGGGTTAGGCCCCTGGAGCTATGGTTCGGGCGCTCAGGGGTTGGGCCCCTGGAGCTAAGGTTCTGGCGATCAGGGTTTGGGCCCCTGGAGCTGGGGTCGAGGGCCCCAGGGGTTGGGCCCCTGGAGCTGGGGTTGGGACCCCCGGGGGTTAGGCCCCTGGAGCTATGGTTCGGGCGCTCAGGGGTTGGGCCCCTGGAGTTGGTGTTGGGGCCCCCAAGGGTTGGGCCCTTAGAGCTGGGGTTGGGGCCCCTAGGGGTTAGGCCCCTGGAGACATGGATCGGGCGCTCAGGGGTTGGGCCCCTGGAGCTATAGGTCGGACACTCAGGGGTTGGGCCCCTGGAGCTGGTGTTGGGGTCTCCAGGGTTTAGGCCCCTGGAGCTATGGTTCGGGTGCTCAGGGGTTGGACCCCTGGAGCTGGTGTTGGGGCCCCTAGGGGTTGGGCCCCTGGAGCTGGGGTTGGGGCCCCCAGGGATTAGGCCCCTGGAGCTATGGTTCGGGCGCTCAGGGGTTAGGCCCCTGGAGCTGGTGATGGGGCACCCAGGGGTTTGGCACCTGGAGCTGGTGTTGGGGCCACAGGGGTTAGGCCCCTGGAGCTATGGTTTGGGCGCTGAGGTTTTGGGCCCTTGGAGCTGGGGTGGGGGTCCCCAGGGGTTAGGCCCCTGTAGCTATGGTTCAGGCGTTCAGGGGTTGGGCCCCTGGAGCTGGTGTTGGGGACCCCAGGGGTTAGGCCCTTGGAGCTATGGTTCGGGCGCTCAGGGGTTGGACCTCTGGATCTGGTGTTGTGGCCCCCAGGGGTTAGGCCCTGGAAGGTATTGTTCGGGAGCTCAGAGGTTGGACCCTTCGAGCTGGTGTTGGGGCCCACAGAGGTTAGGCCCCTGGTGCTATGGTTCGGTCGCTCAGGAGTTGGGCCCCTGGAGCTGGTGTTCGGGCCCCCAGGGGTTGGGCCCCTGGAGCTGGTGTTGGGGCCCCAGGGGTTAGGTCCCTGGAGCTACGGTTCGGGCATTCAGCTGTGCTCTGTGCATTACCCTGTGCATTAACCTATGGTTCGGGTGCTCTGGGGTTGGGTCCCTGGAGCTGGTGGTGAGGCCCCCAGGGGTTGGGCCCCTGGAGCTGGGGTTCGGACCCCAGGGGTTAGGCCCCTGGAGCTATGGTTCGGGTGCTCAGGGGTTGGACCCCTGGAACTGGTGTTGGTGCCCCAGGGGATAGGCCCCGGAGCTATTGTTCGGGCTCTCAGGAGTTGTGCCCTTGGAGCTGGGGTCGAGGGTGCCAGGGGTCGGGCCCCTGCAGCTGGGGTTGGGGCCCCCAGGGGTTGGGCCCCTGGAATTTGGGTTGCGGCTTCTAGGGGTTAGGCCCCTGGAGCTATTGTTTGGGCGCTCAAGGGTTGGGCCCCTGGAGCTGGTGTTGGGGCCCCCTGGGGTTGGGCCCCTGGAGCTGGGGTTGGGGCCCCCGGGGGTTAGGCCCCTGGATCTATAGTTCGGGCGCTCAGGGGTTGGACCTTGGGAGCTGGGGTGAGGGCCTCCAGTGGTTAGACCCCTGGAGCAATGGTTCGGGCGCTCAAGGGTTGGGCCCCTGAAGCTGGCGTTGGGGCCCCCAGGGGTTAGGCCCCTGAAGGTATTGTTTGGACGCTCAGGGTTTGGGCCCTTGGAGCTGGTGTTGGGGCCCACAGGGGTTAGGCCCCTGGAGCTATGGTTCGGGCGCTCAGGAGTTGGGCCCTTGGTGCTGGTGTTGGGGCCCCAGGGATTAGGTCCCTGCAACTATGGTTCGGGCGCTCAGGGGTTGGGCATCTGGAGCTCGTGTTGGGGCCCCCAGGGGTTGGGCCCCTGGAGCTATGGTTCGGGCGCTCTGGGGTTTGGCTGCTGGAGCTGGTGTTGGGGCCCCAAGGGGTTGGGCTCGTGAAGCTGGTGTTGGGGCCCCCAAGGGTTGGCCCCCTGGAGCTGGTGTTGGGGTCCCCGGGGGTTAGGCCCCTGGAGCTATGGTTCGGGCGCTCAGGGGTTGGGCCCTTGGAGCTGGGGTGGAGGCCCCCAAGGGTTAGGCCCCTGGAGCTATGGTTCGGGCGCTCAAGGGTTGGGCCCCTGGAGCTGGTGTTGAGGCCCCCAGGGTTTACGCCTCTGAAGGTATTGTTCGGGCGCTCAGGGGTTGGCCTCTTGGACCTGGTGTTGGGGCCCACAGGGGCTAGGCTCCTGGAGCTGGTTTTGGGGCCCCCAGGGGTTGGGCCCCTGGAGCTATGGTTCGGGCGCTCAGGGGTTGGGCCCCTGGAGCTATGGTTCGGGCGCTCAGGGGTTGGGCCCCTGGAGCTGGGGTCGAGGGCTCCAGGATTGGGCCCCTGGAGCTGGGGCTGGGACCCCCGGGGGTTAGGCCCATGGACCTATGGTTCGGGCGCTCAGGGCTTGGGCCCCTGGAGCTGGTTTTGGGGCCCACAGGGTTTGGGCCCCTGGAGCTGGGGTTGGGCCCCCTAGGGGTTAGGCCCCTGGAGCTATGGTTCGGGCACTCAGGGGTTGGGCCTCTGGAGCTGGTGTTGGGGCCCCCAGGGGTTGGGCTCCTGGAGCTGGTGTTGGGGCCCCAGGGGTTAGGCCCCTGGAGCTATGGTTTGGGCGCACGGGGGTTGGGCCCCTGGAGCTATGTTTCGGGCGCTCAGGAGTTGGGCTCCTGGAGCTGGGGTCGAGGGCCCCAGGGTTTGGACCCCTGGAGCTAGTTTTAGGGTCCCCTGGGTTTTGGCCCCTGGAGCAATGGTTTGGGCGATCATGGGTTGGGCCCCTGGAGCTGGTGTTCGGGCCCCAGGGGTAAGGCCCCTGGAGCTATGGTTCGGGCGCTTAGGGGCTGTGCCCCTGGAGCTATGGTTCGGGCGCTCAGGGGTTCGGTCCCTGGAGCTGGTGTTGGGGCCCCAGGGGTTAGTCCCCTGGAACTATGGTTCGGGCGCTTAGGTTTTGGGCCCTTGGAGCTGGGGTGGGGGCCCCCAAGGGTTTGGCCCCTCTAGCCATGGTTCGAGCGCTCAGGGGTTGGGACCCTGGAGCTTGTGTTGGGGCCCCCAGGGGTTAGGCCTCTGGAGGTATTGTTCGGGCTCTCAGGGTTTGGGCCCCTGGAGCTGGTGTTGGGGTCCCCAGGGGTTGGGCCCCTGGAGTTGGGGTTGGAGCCCCCAGGGGTTGGGCCCCCAGAGCTATGGTTCGGGCGCTCAGGGGTTGGGCCTCTGGAGCTGGTGTTGGTGCCCCAGGGGATAGGCCCCGGAGCTATGGTTCGGGCTCTCAGGAGTTGTGCCCTTGGAGCTGGGGTCGAGGGTGCCAGGGGTCGGGCCCCTGCAGCTGGGGTTGGGGCCCCCAGGGGTTGGGCCCCTGGAGTTTGGGTTGCGGCTTCTAGGGGTTAGGCCCCTGGAGCTATTGTTTGGGCGCTCAAGGGTTGGGCCCCTGGAGCTGGTGTTGGGGCCCCCTGGGGTTGGGCCCCTGGAGCTGGGGTTGGGGCCCCCGGGGGTTAGGCCCCTGGATCTATAGTTCGGGCGCTCAGGGGTTGGACCTTGCGAGCTGGGGTGAGGGCCTCCAGTGGTTAGACCCCTGGAGCAATGGTTCGGGCGCTCAAGGGTTGGGCCCCTGAAGCTGGCGTTGGGGCCTCCAGGGGTTAGGCCCCTGAAGGTATTGTTTGGACGCTCAGGGTTTGGGCCCTTGGAGCTGGTGTTGGGGCCCACAGGGGTTAGGCCCCTGGAGCTATGGTTCGGGCGCTCAGGATTTGGGCCCTTGGAGCTGGTGTTGGGGCCCCAGGGATTAGGCCCCTGCAACTATGGTTCGGGCGCTCAGGGGTTGGGCATCTGGAGCTCGTGTTGGGGCCCCCAGGGGTTGGGCCCCTGGAGCTATGGTTCGGGCGCTCTGGGGTTTGGCTGCTGGAGCTGGTGTTGGGACCCCAAGGGGTTGGGCTCGTGAAGCTGGTGTTGGGGCCCCCAAGGGTTGGCCCCCTGGAGCTGGTGTTGGGGTCCCCGGGGGTTAGGCCCCTGGAGCTATGGTTCGGGCGCTCAGGGGTTGGGCCCTTGGAGCTGGGGTGGAGGCCCCCAAGGGTTAGGCCCCTGGAGCTATGGTTCGGGCGCTCAAGGGTTGGGCCCCTGGAGCTGGTGTTGAGGCCCCCAGGGTTTACGCCTCTGAAGGTATTGTTCGGGCGCTCAGGGGTTGGCCTCTTGGACCTGGTGTTGGGGCCCACAGGGGCTAGGCTCCTGGAGCTGGTTTTGGGGCCCCCAGGGGTTGGGCCCCTGGAGCTATGGTTCGGGCGCTCAGGGGTTGGGCCCCTGGAGCTATGGTTCGGGCGGTCAGGGGTTGGGCCCCTGGAGCTGGGGTCGAGGGCTCCAGGTTTGGGCCCCTGGAGCTGGGGCTGGGACCCCCGGGGGTTAGGCCCATGGACCTATGGTTCGGGCGCTCAGGGCTTGGGCCCCTGGAGCTGGTTTTGGGGCCCACAGGGTTTGGGCCCCTGGAGCTGGGGTTGGGCCCCCTAGGGGTTAGGCCCCTGGAGCTATGGTTCGGGCACTCAGGGGTTGGGCCTCTGGAGCTGGTGTTGGGGCCCCCAGGGGTTGGGCTCCTGGAGCTGGTGTTGGGGCCCCAGGGGTTAGGCCCCTGGAGCTATGGTTTGGGCGCACGGGGGTTGGGTCCCTGGAGCTATGTTTCGGGCGCTCAGGAGTTGGGCTCCTGGAGCTGGGGTCGAGGGCCCCAGGGTTTGGACCCCTGGAGCTAGTTTTAGGGTCCCCTGGGTTTTGGCCCCTGGAGCAATGGTTTGGGCGATCATGGGTTGGGCCCCTGGAGCTGGTGTTCGGGCCCCAGGGGTAAGGCCCCTGGAGCTATGGTTCGGGCGCTTAGGGGCTGTGCCCCTGGAGCTATGGTTCGGGCGCTCAGGGGTTCGGTCCCTGGAGCTGGTGTTGGGGCCCCAGGGGTTAGGCCCCTGGAACTATGGTTCGGGCGCTTAGGTTTTGGGCCCTTGGAGCTGGGGTGGGGGCCCCCAAGGGTTTGGCCCCTCTAGCCATGGTTCGAGCGCTCAGGGGTTGGGACCCTGGAGCTTGTGTTGGGGCCCCCAGGGGTTAGGCCCCTGGAGGTATTGTTCGGGCTCTCAGGGTTTGGGCCCCTGGAGCTGGTGTTGGGGTCCCCAGGGGTTGGGCCCCTGGAGTTGGGGTTGGAGCCCCCGGGGGTTAGGCCCCTGGAGCTATGGCTCGGGCTCTCAGGGTTTGGGCCCCTGGAGCTGGGGTTGGGGCCCCCAGGGGTTGGGCCCCCAGAGCTATGGTTCGGGCGCTCAGGGGTTGGGCCTCTGGAGCTGGTGTTGGGGCCCCAAGGGGTTGGGCCCCTGGAGCTGCTGAGGGGCCCCAGGGGTTAGGCCCCTGGAGCTATGGCTGAGGCGCTCAGGGGTTGGGCCCCTGGAGCTACAGTTCGGGCGCTCAGGGGTTGGGCCCCTGGAACTGGGGTCGAGGGCCCCAGGGGTTGGGCCCCTGGAGCTCGGGTTGGGGCCCCCGGGGGTTATGCCCCTGAAGCTGGGGTTGGGGCTCCCAGGGATTAGGCCCCTGGAGCTATGGTTCGGGCGCTCAGGGGTTGGGCCCCTGGAGCTGTTGTTGGTGCCCCCAGGGGTTAGGCCCCTGGAGGAATTTTTCGGGCACTCAGGGGTTGGGCCCTTGGAGCTGGTGTTGGGGCTCCCAGGGGTTGGGCTCCTGGAGCTGGTGTTGGGGCCCCCAGGGGTTTTGCCCCTGTAGCTGGCGTTGGGGCCCCCGGGGGTTAGGCCCCTGGAGCTATGGTTCGGGGGCTCAGGGGTTGGGCCCCTGTAGCTGGTGTTGAGGCCCCCAGGGGTTGGGACCCTGGAGCTGGGGTTGGGGCCCTTAGGGGTTAGGCCCCTGGAGCTATGGTTCGGGAGCTCAGGGGTTGGGCCCCTGGAGCTGGTGTTGGTGCCCCAGGGGTTAGGCCCCTGGAGCTATGGTTCGGGCGCTCAGGGGTTGGGCCCCTGGAGCTATGGTTCGGGCGCTCAGGGGTTGGGCCCCTGGAACTGGGGTCGAGGGCCCCATGGTTTGGACCCCTGGAGCTGGGGTTGGGGCCCCTGGGGTTAAGCCCGTGGAGCTATGGTTCGGGCGCTCACGGGTTGGGACCCTGGAGCTGGTGTTGGGGCCCCCAGGGGTTGGGCCCCTGGAGCTGGGGTTGGTGCCCCTAGGGTTTAGGTCCCTGGAGGTATTGTTCGGGCTATCAGGGGTTGGGCCCCTGGAGCTGGGGTCGAGGGCCCCAGGGGTTTGGCCCCTGGAGCTCGGGTTGGGGCCCCCGGGGGTTATGCCCCTGGAGCTGGGGATGGGGCCCCCAGGGATTAGGCCCCTGGAGCTACGGCTCGGGCGCTCAGGGGTTGGGCCCCTGGAGCTGGTGTTGGTGCCCCCAGGGGTTAGGCCTCTGGAGGTATTTTTCGGGCGCTCAGGGGTTGGGCCCCTGGAGCTGGTGTTGGGGCCCCCAGGGGTTGGACCCTTGGAGCTAGTGTTGGGGCCCCAGGGGTTGGGTCCCTGGAGCTATGGTTCGGGCGCTCTGGGTTGGGCCCCTGGAGCTGGTGTTGGGGCACCCAGGGGTTAGGCTCATGGAGCTGGTGTTAGGGCCCCCAGGGGTTTGGCCCCTGTAGCTGGCGTTGGGGCCCCCTGGGGTTAGGCCCCTGGAGCTATGGTTCGGGCGCTCAGGGGTTGGGCCCCTGTAGCTGGTGTTGGGGCCCCCAAGGGTTGGGACCCTGGAGCTGGGGTTGGGGCCCCTAGGGGTTAGGCCCCTGGAGCTATGGTTCGGGCGCTCAGGGTTTGGGCCCCTGGAGCAGGTGTTGGTGCCCCAGGGGTTAGGCCTCTGGAGCTATGGTTCGGGCGCTCAGGGGTTGGGCCCCTGGAGCTATGGTTCGGGCGCTCAGTGGGTTGGGCCCCTGGAACTGGGGTCGAGGGCCCCAGGGTTTGGACCCCTGGAGCTAGGTTGGGGCCCCTGGGGTTAAGCCCCTGGAGTTATGGTTCGGGCGCTCACGGGTTGGGCCCCTGGAGCTGGTGTTGGGGCCCCCAGGGGTTGGGCCCCTGGAGCTGGGGTTGGTGCCCCTAAGGGTTAGGTCCCTGGAGGTATTGTTCGGGCTATCAGGGGTTGGGCCCCTGGAGCTGGTGTTGGGGCCCCCAGGGGTTAGGCCCCTTTAGCTATGGTTCGGGTGCTCAGGGGTTGGGCCCCTGGAGCTGGGGTTGGGGCCCCCGGGGGTTAGGCCCCTGGAGCTATGGTTCGGGCGCTCAGGGGTTGGGCCCCTGGAGCTGGTGTTGGAGCCCCCAGGGGTTGGGCCCCTGGAGCTGGTGTTGGGGCACCCAGGGGTTAGGCTCCTGGAGGCATTGTTCGGGCGCTCAGGGGTTGGGCCCCTGGAGCTGGTGTTGAGGCTCCCAGGGTTTGGGCCTCTGGAGCTGGGGTTGGGGCTCCCAGGGGTTAGGCCCCTGGAGCTATGGTTCGGGCGCTCAGGGGTTGGGCCCCTGGAGCTTGTGTTGCGGCCCCCAGGGGTTAGGCCCCTGGAGATGGTGTTGGGGCCCCAGGGGTTAGGCACCTGGAGCTATGGTTCGGGCGCTCAGGGGTTGGGCCCCTGGAGCTATGGTTAGGGCGCTGAGGGTTTGGGCCTCTGGAGTTGGGGTCGAGGGCCCAAGGGGTTAGGCCCCTGGAGCTGCGGTTGGGGTCCCCGGGGGTTAGGCCCCTGGCGCTATGGTTCGGGCGCTCAGGGGTTGGGCCCTTGGAGCTGGGGTGGGGGCCCGCAGGGGTTCGGCTCCTGGAGCTATGTTTCGGGCACTCAGTGGTTGGGCCCGTGGAGCTGGTGTTAGGGCCCCCAGGGGTTAGGCCCCTGGAGGTATTTTTCGGGCGCTCAGAGGTTTGGCCCTTGGAGCTGGTGTTGGGGCCCCCAGGGATTAGGCCCCCGGAGCTATGATTCTGGCGCTCTGGGGTTGGGCCCCTTGAACTGGGGTCAAGCGCCCCAGGGGTTGGGCCCATGGAGCTGGGGTTGGGACCCCCGGGGGTTAGGCCCCTGGAGCTATGGTTCGGGCGCTCAGGGGTTGGGCCCCTGGAGCTGGTGTTTGGGCCCCCAGGGGTTGGGCCCCTTGAGCTGGGGTTGGGGCCACTATGGGTTAGGCCCCTGGAGCTATGGTTCGGGCGCTCAGGGTTTGGGCCCCTGGAGCTGGTGTTGGGGCCCCCAGGGATTGGGCACTTGGAGCTGGTGTTGGGGCCCCAGGGGTTAGGCCCCTGGAGCTATGGTTCGGGCGCTCAGGGGTTGGGCCCCTGGAGCTGGGGTCGAGGGCCCCAGTTTTTGGACCCCTGGAGCTTTGGTTGGGGCCCCCTGGGGTTAGGCCCCTGGAGCCATGGTTCGGGCGCTCACGAGTTGGGCCCCTGGAGCTGGTGTTGGGGACCCCAGGGGTTGGGCCCCTGGAGCTGGGGTTGGGGCCCCTAGGGGTTAGGCCCCTGGAGCGATGGTTCTGGCGCTCAGGGGTTGGGCCCCTAGAGCTGGTGTTGGGGGACCCAGGGGTTGGGCCCCTGGAGCTGGTGTTGGGGCCCTAGGGGTTAGGACCCTGCAGCTATGGTTCGAGCGCTCAGGGGTTGGACCCCTGCAGCTGGTGTTGGGGCCCCCGGGGGTTAGGCCCCTGGAGCTATGGTTCAGGCGCTCAGGGGTTGGGTCCCTGGAGCTGGTGTTGGGGCCCCCAGGGGTTGGGCCCCTGGTGCTGGGGTTGGGCCCCCAGGGGTTCCGCCCCTGGAGCTATGGTTCGAGCGCTCAGGGGTTTGGCCCCTGGAGCTGGTGTTGGGGCCCCGAGGGGTTGGGGCCCTGAAGCTGGTGTTGTTGCCCCATGGGTTAGGCACTTGAAGCTATGGTTCGGGCGCTCAGCGGTTGGACCCCTGGAGCTGGTTTTGGGGCCCCCAGGGGTTGGGCCCCTGGAGCTGGTGTTGGGGCCCCAGGGGTTAGGCCCCTGGAGCTATGGTTCGGGAGCTCAGGGGTAGGGCCACTGAAGCTGGTGTTGGGGCCCCCAGGGATTGGGCCCCTGCAGCTATGTTTCGGGCGCTCTGGGCTTGGTCCCCTGGAGCTGGTGTTTGGGCCCCTAGGGGTTGGGCTCCTGGAGCTGGTGATGGGTCCCGCAGGGGTTAGGCCCCTGGAGCTATGGTTCGCGCGCCCTGGTGTTGGGCCCCTGGAGCTATGGTTCGGGCGCTCAGGGGTTGGGAACCTGGAGCTGCGGTCGAGGGCCCCAGGATTTGGAACCCTGGAGCTGGGGTTGGGGCCCCCTGGGATTAGGCCCCTGGAGCTATGGTTCGAGCGCTTAAGAGTTGGGCCCCTGGAGCTGGTGTTGGGGCCCCCAGGGGTTAGGCCCCTGGCGGTATTGTTCGGGCCCTCAGGGGTTGGGTCCCTGGAGCTGGTGTTGGGGCCCCCAGGGGTTAGACCCATGGACCTATGGTTCGGGCGCTCAGGGGTTGGACCCCTGGAGCTGGTGTTGGGGACCCCAGGGGTTGGGCCCCTGGAGCTGGGGTTGGGGCCCCCGGGGGTTATTCCCCTGGAGCTATGGTTCGGGCGCTCAGGGGTTGGGCACCTGGAGCTGGTGTTTTGACCGCCAGGGGTTGTGCCACTGGAGCTGGGGTTGGGGTCCGTAGGGCTTAGGCCCCTGGAGCTATGGTTCGGGCGCTCAGGGGTTGGGCCCCTGGAGCTGGTGTTGGGGTCCCCAGGGGTTGGGCCCCTGGAGCTGGTGTTGGGGCCCCAGGGGTTAGGCCCCTGGAGCTATGGTTCGGGCGCTCAGGTTTTGGGCCCTTGGAGCTGGGGTGGGGGTCCCAGGGGTTAGGCCCCTGTAGGTATGGTTCGAGCACTCAGGGGTTGGGCCTCTGGAGCTGGTGTTGGGGCCCCGAGGGGTTAGGCCCCTGGAGTTATTGTTCGGACGCTCAGGGGTTGGGCCCCTGGAGCTGGTGTTGGGGCCCCCAGGGGTTAGGCCCCTGGAACTATGGTTCGGGTGCTCAAGGGTTGGACCCCTGGAGCTGGTGTTGGGGCCCCCAGGGGTTAGGACCCTGGATCTGGGTTTGGGGCTCCCGGGGGTTAGGTCCCTTGAGCTATGGTTCGGGCGCTCAGGGTTTGGGCCCCTGGAGCTGGTGTTGGGGCCCCCAGGGGTTGGGGCCCTGGAGCTGGTGTTTGGGCCCCCAGGGGTTAGGCCCCTGGAACTATGGTTCGAGCGCTCAGGGGTTGGACCCCTGCAGCTGGTGTTGGGGCCCCCGGGGGTTAGGCCCCTGGAGCTATGGTTCAGGCGCTCAGGGGTTGGGTCCCTGGAGCTGGTGTTGGGGCCCCCAGGGGTTGGGCCCCTGGTGCTGGGGTTGGGGCCCCCAGGGGTTAGGCCCCTGGAGCTATGGTTCGAGCGCTCAGGGGTTTGGCCCCTGGAGCTGGTGTTGGGGCCCCGAGGGGTTGGGGCCCTGAAGCTGGTGTTGTTGCCCCATGGGTTAGGCACTTGAAGCTATGGTTCGGGCGCTCAGCGGTTGGACCCCTGGAGCTGGTTTTGGGGCCCCCAGGGGCTGGGCCCCTGGAGCTGGTGTTGGAGCCCCAGGGGTTAGGCCCCTGGAGCTATGGTTCAGGAGTTCAGGGGTAGGGCCACTGAAGCTGGTGTTGGGGCCCCCAGGGATTGGGCCCCTGCAGCTATGTTTCGGGCGCTCTGGGGTTGGTCCCCTGGAGCTGGTGTTTGGGCCCCTAGGGGTTGGGCTCCTGGAGCTGGTGATGGGTCCCGCAGGGGTTAGGCCCCTGGAGCTATGGTTCGCGCGCTCTGGTGTAGGGCCCCTGGAGCTATGGTTCGGGCGCTCAGGGGTTGGGAACCTGGAGCTGCGGTCGAGGGCCCCAGGATTTGGAACCCTGGAGCTGGGGTTGGGGCCCCCTGGGGTTAGGCCCCTGAAGCTATGGTTCGTGCGCTCAGGGGTTGGGCCCCTGGAGCTGGTGTTGGGGCCCCCAGGGGTTGGGCCCCTGGAGCTGGTGTTGGGGCCCCAGGGGTTAGGCCTCTGGAGCTATGGATGGGAGGCTCACGGGTTGGGCCCCTGGAGCTATGGTTCGAGCGCTCAGGGGTTAGGCCCCTGGAGCTGGTGTTTGGGCCCCCAGTGGTTGGGCCCCTGGAGCTGGGGTTGGGGCCCCCAGGTGTTTGGCCCCTATAACTATGGTTCGAGCGTTTAAGAGTTGGGCCCCTGGAGCTGGTGTTGGGGCCCCCAGGGGTTAGGCCCCTGGCGGTATTGTTCGGGCCCTCAGGGGTTGGGCCCCTGGAGCAGGTGTTGGGACCGCCAGGGGTTGGGCCCCTGGAGCTGGTGTTGGGGTCCCCAGGGGTTGGGCCCCTGGAGCTGGTGTTGGGGCCCCAGGGGTTAGGCCCCTGGAGCTATGGTTCGGGCGCTCAGGTTTTGGGCCCTTGGAGCTGGGGTGGGGGTCCCCAGGGGTTAGGCCCCTGTAGGTATGGTTCGAGCACTCAGGGGTTGGGCCTCTGGAGCTGGTGTTGGGGCCCCGAGGGGTTAGGCCCCTGGAGTTATTGTTCGGACGCTCAGGGGTTGGGCCCCTGGAGCTGGTGTTGGGGCCCCCAGGGGTTAGGCCCCTGGAGCTATGGTTCGGGTGCTCAAGGGTTGGACCCCTGGAGCTGGTGTTGGGGCCCCCAGGGGTTAGGACCCTGGATCTGGGTTTGGGGCTCCCGGGGGTTAGGTCCCTTGAGCTATGGTTCGGGCGCTCAGGGTTTGGGCCCCTGGAGCTGGTGTTGGGGCCCCCAGGGGTTGGGGCCCTGGAGCTGGGGTTGGGGCCCCCAGGGGTTTGGCCCCTGGAGCTATGGTTCGGGCGCTCAGGGGTTGGGCCCCTGGAGGCGGTCTTGGTGCCCCCAGAGGTTGTGCCCCTGGAGCTGGTGTTGGGGCCCAAGGGGTTAGGCACCTGGAGCTATGGTTCGGGCTCTCAGGGGTTGGGCCCCTGGAGCTATGGTTCGGGCGCTCAGGGTTTGGGCCCATGGAGTTGGGGTCAAGGGACCCAGGGGTTGGGCCCCTGGAGCAGGTGTTGGGGCCCCAGGGGATGGGACCCTGGAGCTATCGTTCGGGCGCTCAGGGGTTGGGCCCCTGGAGCTGGGGTCGAGGGCCCCAGGGGTTGGGCCCATGGAGCTGGGGTTGGGGCCCCAGGGGTTAGGCCCCTGGAGCTATGGTTCTGGCGCTGTGGGGTTGGGCCCCTGGAGCTGGTGTTGGGGCCCCTAGGATTTGGGAGCATGGAGCTGTAGTTGGGGTCCCGAGGGTTAGGCCCCTGGAGCTATACTTCGGGCGCTCAGTGGTTGGGCCCCTGGAGCTGGGGTCCAGGGCCCGAGGGGTTGGGCCCCTGGAGCTGGGTTTCAGGCCCCCGGGGGTTAGGCCCCTGGAGCTATGTTTCGGGCGCTCAGGGGTTCGGCCCCTGGAGCTTTTTTGGGTCCGCAGGGGTTGGTCCTCTGGAATTGGGGTTGGGGCCCCTAGGGGTTAAGCCCCTGGAGCTATATTTCGGGCGCTCATCGGTTGGGCCCCTGGAGCTGGTGTTGGGGCCCCCAGGGGTTGGGCCCCTGGAGCTGGTGTTTGGGTCCCAGGGGTTAGGCCCCTGGAGCTATTGTTCGGGCGCTCAGGGGTTGGGCCCTTGGAGCTGGTGCTGGGGCCCACAGGGGTTAGGCCCCTTTAGCTATGGTTCGGGCGCTCAGGAGTTGGGCCCCTGGAGCTGGTGTTGGGGCCTCCAGAGGTTGGGCCCTGGAGCTGGTCTTGGGTCCCCAAGGGTTAGGCCCCTGGAGCTATGGTTCAGGCGCTCAGGGGTGGGGCCCCTGGAGCTGGTGTTGGGGCCCCCAGTGTTTGGGCCCCTGGAGCTATGTTTCGGGCGCTCTGGGGTTGGGCCCCTGCAGTAGGTGTTGCGGCCCCCAGGGGTTGGGCTCCTGGAGCTGGTGTTGGAACCCCCCGGGGTTGGGCCCCTGGAGCTGGGGTTGGGGTCCCCGGGGGTTAGTCCCCTGATACTATGGTTCGGGCGCTCAGGGGTTGGTCCCCTGGAGCTGGTGTTAGGGCCCCCAGGGGTTGGGCCCCTGGAGTTGGTGTAGGGGCCCCAGGGGTTAGGCCATTTGAGCTATGGTTCAGGGCTCAGGGGTTGGGCCCCTGGAGCTATCGTTCGGGTGCTCAGGGGTTGGGGCCCTGGAGCCATGGTTCGGGCGCTCAGGGGTTCGGCCCCTGGAGCTGGTGTTGGGGAACCCAGGGGTTAGGCACCTGGAGGTATTGTTCGGGTGCTCGGGTTTTCGGCCCGTGGAACTGCTGTTCGGGCCTCCAGGGATTAGGCCCCTGGAGCTATGTTTCGGGCACTCAGGGGTTGGGCCCCTGGAGCTGGTTTTGGGTCCCCAGGGGTTGGGCCCCTGGAGCTGGTGTTGGGGCCTCAGGGGTTAGGCCCCTGGAGCTATGGTTCGGGCGCTCAGGGGTTGGGCCCCTGGAGCTGGTGTTGGGGCCCCAGGGGTTGGGCCCCCGGAGCTGGTGTTGGGGCCTCAGGGGTTAGGCCCCTTGAGCTATGGTTCGGGCGCTCAGGGTTTGGGCCCCTGGAGTTGGGGTCGAGGGCCCCAGGGGTTAGGCCTCTGGAGCTGTGGTTGGGGCCCCCAGGGGTTAGGCCCCTGGAGCTGGGGTTGGGGCCCCCAGGGGTTAGGCCCCTGGACCTATGGTTCGGGCGCTCAGGGGTTGGCCCTTGGAGCTGGGGTGGGGGCCTCCAGGGGTTAGGCCCCTGGAGCTATGGTTCAGGCGCTTAGGGGTTGGGCCCCTGGAGCTGGTGCTGGGGCCCCCAAGGGCTGGGCCCCTGGAGCAGGTGTTTGGGCTCCAGGGCTTAGGCCCCTGGAGCTATGGTTCGGGCACTCAGGGGTTGGGCTCCTGGAGCTGGTGTTGGGGCCGTCAGGGGTTGGGCCCCTGGAGGTATGGTTCGGGCGCTCAGGGGTTGGGCCCCTGGAGCTGGGGTCGAGGGCCTCAGGGGTTTGGTCCCTGGAGCTGCGGTTTGGGCCCCCGGGCGTTAGGCCCCTGGAGCTATGGTTCGGGCGCTCAGGGGTTGGGCCCTTGGAGCTGGGGTGGGGGCCCCCAGGGGTTAGGCCCCTGGAGCTATGGTTCGGAACTCAGGGGTTGGACCCCTGGAGCTGGTGTTGGGGCCCCCAGGCGTTAGGCCCCTGGAGGTATTGTTCGGGCGCTCAAGGGTTGGGCCCTTGGAGCTGGTGTTGGGGCCCGCAGGGGTTCGGCCCCTGGAGCTGGGGTCGAGGGCCCCAGGGGTTGGGCCCCTGGAGCTGGGGTTGGGGCCCCCGGGGGTTAGGCCCCTGGAGCTATGGTTCGGGTGCTCAGGGGTTGGGCCCCTGGAGCTGGTGTTGGGGCCCACAGGGGTTGGGCCCACGGAGCTGGGGTTGGGGCCCCTAGGGGTTAGGACCCAGGAGCTATGGTTCGGGCGCTCAGGGGTTGGGCCCCTGGAGCTGGTGTTGGGGCCCCCAGGGGTTGGGCCCCTGGAGCTGGGGTTGGGGCCCCCGGGGGTTAGGCCCCTGGAGCTGTGGTTTGGGCGCTCAGGGGTTGGGCCCTTGGAGCTGGGGTGGGGGCCCCCAGGGATTAGGCCCCTGGAGCTATGGTTCGGGCGCTCAAGGGTTGGGCCCCTGCAGCTGGTGTTGGGGCCCCCAGGGGTTAGGCCCCTGAAGGTATTGTTCGGGCGCTCAGGGGTTGGGCCCTTGGAGCTGGTGTTGGGGCCCACAGATGTTAGGCCCCAGGAGCTATGTTTCGGGCACTCAGGAGTTGGGCCCCTGGAGCTGGTGTTGGGGCCCCAGGGGTTAGGCCCCTGGAACAATGGTTCGGGCGCTCAGGGGTTGTGCCATTGGAGCTGGTGTTGGGTCCCACAGGGGTTAGGCCCCTGGAGCGATGGCTCGTCCGCTCAATAGTTGTGCCACTGGAGCTGGTGTTGGGGCCCCTAGGAGTTGGGCCCCTAGAGCTGGTGTTGGGGCCCCCAGGGGTTAGGCCCCTGAAGGTATTGTTTGGGCGCTCAGGGGTTGGGCCCTTGGAGCTGGTGTTGGGGCCCACAGGGGTTAGGCCCCTGGAGCTATGCTTCGGGCACTCAGGAGTTGGGCCCCTGGAGCTGGTGTTGGGGCCCCCAGGGGTCGGAGCTGGTGTTAGGGCCCCTGGGGTTAGGCCCCTGGAGCTATGGTTCGGACGCTCAGGGGTTGGGCCCCTGGAGCTGGTGTTCGGGCCCCAAGGGGTTGGTCCCCTGGAGTTATGGTTCGGGCGCTCTGGGGCTAGGCCTCTGGAGCTGGTGTTGGGGCCCCCAGGGGTTTGGCAACTGGAGCTGGGGTTGGGACCCCCAGGGGTTAGGCCCCTGGAGCTATGGTTCGGGCGCTCAGTGGTTGGGCCCTTGGAGCTGGGGTGGGGGCTCCAGGGGTTAGGCCCCTGGAGCTATGGTTCGGATGCTCAGGGGTTGGGCCCCTGGAACTGGTGTTGAGGCCGTCAGTGGTTGGGCCCCTGGAGCTATGGTTCGGGCGCTCAGGGGTTGGGCCCCTGTAGCTAGGGTTGGGGCCCCCGGGGGTTAGGCCCCTGGAGCTATGGTTCGGGTGCTCAGGGGTTGGGCCCCTGGAGCTATGGTTCGTGAGCAAAGGGGTTGGGCCCCTGGAGCTGGTGTTGGGGCCCCAGGGGTTAGGCCATCTGAGCTATGATTCAGGCGCTCAGGTGTTGGGCCCCTGGAGCTATGGTTCGGGCGCTCAGGGGATGGGCCCCTGGAGCTGGTGTTGGGGCCCCCAGGTGTTAGGCACCTGGAGGTATTGTTCGGGCGCTCAGGTGTTGGGCCCCTGGAGCTGGTGTTGGGGTCCCCAGGGATCAGGACCCTGGAGCTATGGTTCGTGCACTCAGGGGTTAGGCCCCTGGAGTTGGTGTTGGGGCTCCCAGGGGTTGGGCCCCTGGAGCTATGGTTCGGGCGCTCTGGGGTTGGGCCCCTGGAGCTGGTATTGGGGCTCCCAGGGGTTGGGCCCCTGGAGCTGGTGTTGGAGCCCCAGGGGTTAGGCCCTTGGCGCTATGGTTCGGGCGCTCAGGGGTTGGGCCCTTGGAGCTGGGGTGGGGTCCCCCATGGGTTAGGTCCCTGGAGCTATGGTTCGGGCACTCAGGGGTTCGGCCCGTGGAGCTGGTGTTGGGGCCCCCAGGGGTTAGGCCCCTGGAGCTATGGTTCGGGCGCTCAGGGGTTGGGCCCCTGGAGCTATGGTTCTGGCGCTCAGGGGTTGGGCCCCTGGAGCTGGAGTTGGGGCCCCCAGGGGTTGGGCCCCTGGAGCTGGGGTTAGGGCCCCCGGTGGTTAGGCCCCTGAAGCTATGGTTCGGGCGCTCAGGGGTTGGGCCCTTGGAGCTGGGGTGGGGGCCCCCAGGGGTTAAGCCCCTGGAGCTATGGTTCGGGCGCTCAAGGGTTGGCCCCTGGAGCTGGTGTTGGGGCACCCAGGGGTTAGGCCCCTGAAGGTATTGTTCGAGCGCTCAGGGGTTGGGCCCTTGGAGCTGGTGTTGGGGCCCACAGGGGTTAGGCCCCTGGAGCTATGGTTCGGGTGCTCAGGAGTTGGGCCTATGGAGCTGATGTTGGGGCCCTCAGGGGTCGGGTCCCTGGAGCTGGTGTTGGGGCCCCCAGGGGTTAGGCCCCTGGAGCTATGGTTCAGGCACTCAGGGGTTGGACCCCTGGAGCTGGTGTTGGGGCCCCCAGGGGTTAGGCCCCTGGAGCTATGGTTCAGGCACTCAGGGGTTGGACCCCTGGAGCTGGTGTTGGGGCCTCCAGTGGTTGGGCCGCCGGAGCTGGGGTTGGGGCCCCCGGGGTTCAGGCCCCTGGAGCTATGGTTCTGGAGGTCTGCGGTTGGGCCCCTAGAGCTGGTGTTGGGGTCTCAGGGGTTAGGCCCCTGGAGCTATGGTTCGGGCGCTCAGGTTTTGGGCCCTTTGAGCTGGGGTGGGGGCCCCCAGGGGTTAGACCCCTGGAGCTATGGTTCGGGCGCTCAGGGGTTGGGCCTCTGGAGCTGGTTTTGGGCCCCCCAGGGGTTGGGCCCCTGGACCTGGAGTTGGGGCCCTCAGGGGTTAGGCCCCTGGCGCTATGCTTCGGGCGCTCAGGGGTTGGTCCCCTGGAGCTGGTTTTGGGGCCCCCAGGGGTTGGACCCCTGGAGCTGGCGTTCGGGCCCCTAGAGGTTAGGCCCCT
Organism: Gopherus flavomarginatus; assembly: GCF_025201925.1. Lineage (NCBI taxonomy): Eukaryota > Metazoa > Chordata > Testudines > Testudinidae > Gopherus > Gopherus flavomarginatus. The sequence continues at coordinate 13,736 of NW_026114685.1, read as the reverse complement.
GGAGCTATGGTTCGGGCGCTCAGGGGTTGGGCCCCTGGAGCTATGGTTCGGGCATTCAGGGTTTGGGCCCCTGGAGCTGGTGTTGGGGCCCCCAGGGGTTGGGTTCCTGGGGCTGGGTTTGGGGCCCCCAGGGGTTAGGCCCCTGGAGCTATGGTTCGGGCGCTCAGGGGTTGGGCCGCTGGAGCTGTTGTTGGGGCCCCCAGGGGATAGGCCCCTGGAAGTATTTATCGGGCACTCAGAGGTTGGGCCTCTGGAGCTGGGGTTGGGGTCCCCGGGGGTTAGGCCCCTGGAGCTATGGTTCGGGCGCTCAGGGGTTGGGCACCTGGAGCTGGTGTTGGGGTCCCCAGGGGTTGAGCCCTTGGAGCTGGTGTTGGAGCCCCCAGGGGTTGGGCCCCTGGAGCTGGTGTTGGGTCCTCAGGGGTTTGGCACCTGGAGCTATGGTTCGGGCGCTCAGTGATTTGGCCCCTGGAGGTATGGTTCGGGCGCTCAGGCTTTGGGCTCCTGGAGTTGGTGTCGAGGGCCCCAGGGGTTGAGCCCCTGGAGCTGGGGTTGGGGCCCCCGAGGGTTAGGCCCCTGGAGCTATGGTTCGGTCGGTCAGGAGTTGAGCCCCTGGAGCTGGTGTTGGGGCCCCCAGGGGTTGGGCCCCTGGAGCTGGGGTTGGGGCCCCCGGGGGTTAGGCCCCTGGAGCTATGGTTCGGGCGCTAAGGGGTTGTGCCCTTGGAGCTGGTGTTGGGGCCCCCAAGGGTTGGGCTCCTCGAGCTGGTGTTGGGGCCCCCAGGGATTGGGCCCCTGGAGCTGGGGTTGGGGTCCCTGGGGGTTACCCCTGGGGCCCCAACACCAGCTCCAGGGGCCCAACCCCTGAGCACCCGAACCATAGCTCCAGGGTCCTAACCCCTGGGGGCCCCAACCCCAGCTCCAGGGGCCCAACCCATGTGGGCCCCAACACCAGCTCCAGGGGCCCAACCCCTGAGCGCCCGAACCATAGCTCCAGGAGCCTAACTCTCGAGGGCCCCAACCGCAGCTCCAGGGGCCCAACCCCTGGGGGTCCCAACACCAGCTCCAGGGCCCAAACCTCTGAGCGCCCGAACCATAGCTCCAGGGGCCTAACCCCTAGGCGCCCCAACCCCAGCTGCAGGGGCTCAATCCCTGGGGCCCTCGACCCCAGCTCCAGGGGCCCAACCCCTGAGCGCCCGAACCATAGCTCCGGGGCCCAACCCCGGGGGCCCCAACACCAGCTGCAGGGGCCCAACCCCAGAGCGCCCGAACCATAGCTCAAGGGGCCTAACCCCTGGGGCCCCAAAACCAGCTACAGGGGCACAACCCCTGGGGCCTCAACACCAGCTCCAAGGGCCCAACCCGTGAGTGCCTGAACAATACCTCCAGGGGCCTAACCCCTGGGGGCCCCAACACCAGCTCAAGGGGCCCAACACATGAGCGCCCAAACTATAGCTCCAGGGGCCAAACCCCTTAGCGCCTAAACCATAGCTCAAATGGCCGAACCCCTGGGGCCCCAACACCAGCTCCAGGGGCCCAACCCCTGGGGGCCCCAACACCAGCTCCAGGGGCCCAACCCCTGAGCGCCCGAACCATAGCTCCAGGGGCCTAACCCCTAGGGGAACAAAACCCCAGCTCCAGGGGCCCAACCCTTGGGGGCCCCAACACCAGCTCCAGGGGCCCAACCCCTGAGCGACCGAACCATAGCTCCAGGGGCCTAACCCGCGGGGGCCCGAACCCCAGCTCCAGGGGCCCAACCCTTGAGCGCTCGAACCATAGCTACAAGGGCCTAACCCCTGGGGGCCCCCACCCCAGCTCGAAGGGCCCAAAACCTGAGCGCCCGAACCACAGTTCCAGGAGCCTAACCCCTGGGGGCCCCTACCCCAGCTCCAGGGGCCCAACCCCTGGGGGCCTCAACGCCAGCTCCAGGGGCCCAACCCCTGAGCGCCCGAACCATAGCTCCAGAGGCCCAACCCCTGAGCGCCCGAACCATAGCTCCAGGGGCCTAACCCCTGGGGCCCCAACACCAGCTCCAGGGTCCCAACCCCTGGGGGCCCGAACACCAGCTCCAGGGGCCCAACCCCTGAGCGCCCGAACCATAGCTCCAGGAGCCTAACCCCTAGGGGCCCCGAACCCAGTTCCAGGGGCCCAACCCCTGGGGGCCCAAACACCAGCTCCAGGGGCCCAACCCCAGAGCGCCCGAACCATAGCTCCAGGGGCCTAACCCACGGGGGTCCCAACTCCAGCTCCAGGGGCCCAACCCCTGGAGCCCTCGACCCCAGCTCCAGGGCCCTTACCCCTGAGCACCCGAACCATAGCTCCAGGGGCCCACCCCTGAGCGCCCGAACCATAGCTCCAGGGGTCTAACAACCGGGGGCCCCAACCCCAGCTCCAGGGGCCAAACCCCTGGGGCCCTCGACCCCAGCTCCAGGGGCCCAACCCCTGAGCGCCCGAACCATACCTCCAGGGACCCAACCCGTGACGGCCCCAATACCAGCTCCAGGGGCCCAACCTCAGAGCGCCCGAACCATAGCTCCAGGTGTCTAACCCATGGGGCCCTAACACCAGCTCCAGGGGCCCAGCCTCTGGGGGCCCCAACACCAGATCCAGGGGCCAAACCCCTGAGCGCCCGAACCATAGCTCCAGGGGCCAAACCCCCAGGGGCCCGAACCTCAGCTCCAGGGGCCCAACCCCTGGGGCCCTCGACCCCAGCTCCTGGGGCCCAACCCCTGAGTGCCCGAACCATAGCTCCAGGGGCCGAACCCCTGAGCGCCTGAACCATAGCTCCAGGGGCCTAACCCCTGGGGCCCCAACACCAGCTCCAGGGGCCCAACCCCTTGGGGCCCAACACCAGCTCCAAGGGCCCAACTCCTTGGGGCCCAACACCAGCTCCAGGGGCCCAACCCCTGAGCGCCCGAACCAAAGTTCCAGGGGTCTAACCCCTGGGGGGCCCAACCCCAGCTCCAGGGGCCCAGCCCCTGGGGGACCCAACACCAGCTCCAGGGGCCCAACCCCTGGCGCCCGAACCATAGCTCCAGGGGCCTAACCCACAGGGGCCTCAACCACAGCTCCACGGGCCCAACCGCTGCGGGCCCCAACACCAGCTCCAGCAGCCCAACCCCTGGGGGCCCTAACACCAGCTCCAGGGGCCCAACCCCAGAGCGCCCTAACCATAGCTCCAGGTGCCCAACCCCTGGTGGCCCCAACACCAGCTCCAGCGGCCCAACCCCTGAGTGCCCGAACCATAGCTCCAGGGGCCTAACCTCTGGGGCCCCAACACCAGCTCAAGGGGCCGGACCCCTGGGGGCCCCAACACCAGCTCCAGGGTCCCAATCCCTGAGAACCCGAACCATAGCTCCAGAGGCCTAATCCCTGGGGGCCCCAACACCAGCTCCAAGGGCCCAACCCCTGAGCGCCCGAACAATACCTCCAGGGTCCTAACCCCTGGCGCCCCAACACCCGCTCCAGGGGCCCAACCCCTGGGAGCCCCAACACCAGCTCCAGGGGCCCAACCCCAGAGCTCCCGAACCATCGCTCCATGCAGGAAATGCTCTGTGCATTACCCTGCGTGAACACATGGTGACACTGTTACTCCATGCGGGGAAATGCTCTGTGTATTACCCAGTGTGGCTACATGGTGTCACTGTTGCTCCATGCAGGAAAATGCTCTGTGCATTACCCTATGTGGCCACACGGTGTCACTGTTGCTCCATGCGTGAAATGCTCTGGGCATGACTGTGATGGAGTGGGGACTGTCTGTGTGGGGGATGGGAGAGCAGGGGGTGACTTTAGGTCAGGGGCCCCAACACCAGCTCAGGGGCCCAAACCCTGAGCGCCCGAACCATAGCTCCAGGGGCCAAACCCCTGGGGGTCCGAACTCCAGCTTCAAGGGCCCAATGCCTGAGCGCCCGAACAATACCTCCAGGGGCCTAACCCCTGGGGGACTCAACACCAGCTCCATGGGACCAACCCCTGGGGCCCTCGACCCCAGCTCCAGGGGCCCAACCCCTGAGCGCCCGAACCATAGCTCAAGGGGCCTAATCCCTGGCGGCCCCTACCCCAGCTCCAGGGGCCCAACCCCTGGGGGCCCCACCACCAGCTCCAGGGGCCCAACCCCTGAGCGCCCGAACCATAGCTCCAGGGGCCTAATCCCGGGGCCCCAACACCAGCACCAGGGGCACAACCCCTGGGGGTCCCAACACCAGCTCCAGGGGCCCAACCCCTGAGCGCCCGAACCATAGCTCCAGGGGCCTAACCCCAGGGGACCCCAACCTCAGCCCCAGGGGCCCAACCCATGGGGGCCCCAACACCAGCTCCAGGGCCCCAACCGCAGAGCGCCCGAAACATAGCTCCAGGGGCCCAATCCCTGGGGGCCCCAACACCAGCTCCAGGGGCCCAACCCCTGGGGGCACCAACACCAGCTCCAGGGGCCCAACCCCTGAGCGCCCGAACCAAAGTTCCAGGGGTCTAACCCCTGGGGGGCCCAACCCCAGCTCCAGGGGCCCAGCCCCTGGGGGACCCAACACCAGCTCCAGGGGCCCAACCCCTGGCGCCCGAACCATAGCTCCAGGGGCCTAACCCACAGGGGCCTCAACCACAGCTCCACGGGCCCAACCGCTGCGGGCCCCAACACCAGCTCCAGCAGCCCAACCCCTGGGGGCCCTAACACGAGCTCCAGGGGCCCAACCCCAGAGCGCCCTAACCATAGCTCCAGGTGCCCAACCCCTGGTGGCCCCAACACCAGCTCCAGCGGCCCAACCCCTGAGTGCCCGAACCATAGCTCCAGGGGCCTAACCTCTGGGGCCCCAACACCAGCTCAAGGGGACGGACCCCTGGGGGCCCCAACACCAGCTCCAGGGTCCCAATCCCTGAGAACCCGAACCATAGCTCCAGAGGCCTAATCCCTGGGGGCCCCAACACCAGCTCCAAGGGCCCAACCCCTGAGCGCCCGAACAATACCTCCAGGGTCCTAACCCCTGGCGCCCCAACACCAGCTCCAGGGGCCCAACCCCTGGGAGCCCCAACACCAGCTCCAGGGGCCCAACCCCAGAGCTCCCGAACCATCGCTCCATGCAGGAAATGCTCTGTGCATTACCCTGCGTGAACACATGGTGACACTGTTACTCCATGCGGGGAAATGCTCTGTGTATTACCCTGTGTGGCTACATGGTGTCACTGTTGCTCCATGCAGGAAAATGCTCTGTGCATTACCCTATGTGGCCACACGGTGTCACTCTTGCTCAATGCAGGAAATGCTCTGGGCATTTCCCTGTATGGCCATACAGTGTTACTGTTGCTCCATGCGTGAAATGCTCTGGGCATGACTGTGATGGAGTGGGGACTGTCTGTGTGGGGGATGGGAGAGCAGGGGTTGACTTTAGGTCAGGGGCCCCAACACCAGCTCAGGGGCCCAAACCCTGAGCGCCCGAACCATAGCTCCAGGGGCCAAACCCCTGGGGGTCCGAACTCCAGCTTCAAGGGCCCAATGCCTGAGCGCCCGAACAATACCTCCAGGGGCCTCACCCCTGGGGGACTCAACACCAGCTCCATGGGACCAACCCCTGGGGCCCTCGACCCCAGCTCCAGGGGCCCAACCCCTGAGCGCCCGAACCATAGCTCAAGGGGCCTAATCCCTGGCGGCCCCTACCCCAGCTCCAGGGGCCCAACCCCTGGGAGCCCCACCACCAGCTCCAGGGGCCCAACCCCTGAGCGCCCGAACCATAGCTCCAGGGGCCTAATCCCGGGGACCCAACACCAGCACCAGGGGCACAACCCCTGGGGGTCCCAACACCAGCTCCAGGGGCCCAACCCCTGAGCGCCCGAACCATAGCTCCAGGGGCCTAACCCCAGGGGACCCCAACCTCAGCCCCAGGGGCCCAACCCATGGGGGCCCCAACACCAGCTCCAGGGCCCCAACCGCAGAGCGCCCGAAACATAGCTCCAGGGGCCCAATCCCTGGGGGCCCCAACACCAGCTCCAGGGGCCCAACCCCTGGGGGCACCAACACGAGCTCCAGGGGCCCAACTCCTGAGCGCCCGAACAATATCTCCAGGGGCCTAACCCCTGGAGGCCCAAACCCCATCTTCAGGGGCGTAACCCCCGGGGGCCCCAACCCCAGCTCCAGGGGCCCAACCCCTGGGGCCCTCGACCCCAGCACTAGGGGCCCAACCCCTGATCGCCCGAACCATAGCTCCAGGGGCCCAACCCCTGAGCGCCCGAATCATAGCTCCAGGGGCCTAACCCCTGGGGCCCTCACCAGCTCCAGGGGCCCAACCCCTTAGGGCACCAACACCAGCTCCAGGGGCCCAACCCCTGAGCGCCCAAAACACAGCTCCAGGGGCCTAACCCCTGGGGGCCCCAACCCCAGCTCCAGGGGCCCAAGCCCTGGGGGACCCAACACCAGCTCCAGGGGCCCAACCCCTGAGCGCCCGAACCATAGCTCCAGGGGCCTAACCCCTGGGGCCCCAACACCAGCTCCAGGGTCCCAACCCCTGGGGGCCCCAACACCAGCTCCAGGGGCCCAACCCCTGAGCGCCCGAAAAATAGCTCCAGGAGCCTAACCCCTAGGGGCCCCAAACCCAGTTCCAGGGACCCAACCCCTGGGGGCCCCAACACCAGCTCCAGTGGTCCAAACCCTGAGCGCCCGAACCATAGCTCCAGGGGCCTAACCCCCGGGGGTCCCAACTCCAGCTCCAGGAGCCCAACCCCTGGGGCCCTCGACCCCAGCGCCAGGGCCCTTACCCCTGAGCACCCGAACCATAGCTCCAGGGGCCCAACCCCTGAGCGCCCGAACCATAGCTCCAGGGGCCAAACCCCTGGGGGTCCGAACTCCAGCTCCAAGGGCCCAACGCCTGAGTGCCCGAAGAATGCCTCCAGGGGCCTAACCCCTGGGGGACTCAACACCAGCTCCAGTGGCCCAACCCCTGAGCGCCCGAACCATAGCTCCAGGGGCCTAACCCCCGGGGGCCCCAACCCCAGCTCCATGGGACCAAACCCTGGGACCCTCGACCCCAGCTCCAGGGGCCCAACCCCTGAGCGCCCGAACCATAGCTCAAGGGGCCTAATCCCTGGCGGCCCCAACCCCAGCTCCAGGGGCCCAACCCCTGGGGGCCCCACCACCAGCTCCAGGGGCCCAACCCCTGAGCGCCCGAACCATAGCTCCAGGGTCCTAATCCTAGGGCCCCAACACCAGCACCAGGGGCACAACTCCTGGGGCCCTCTACCCCAGCTCTAGGGGCCCAACCCCTGAGCACCCGAACCATAGCTCCAGGGGCCTAACCCCTGGGGGCCCCAACCCCAGCTCTAGGGGCCCAACCCCTAGGGGTCCCAACACCAGCTCCAGGGGCCCAACCCCTGAGCGCCCGAACCATAGCGCCAGGGGCCTAACCCCCGGAGGCCCCAACCCCAGCTCCAGGGGCCCAAGCCCTGGGGGCCCCAACACCAGCTATAGGGGCCCAACCCCTGAGCGCCCGAACCATAGCTCCAGGGGCCTAACTCCAGGGGACCCCAACCACAGCCCCAGGGGCCCAATCCCTGCGGGTCCTAACACCTGCTCCAGGAGCCCAACCCATGGGGGCCCGAACACCAGCTCCAGGGCCCCAACCGCAGAGCGCCCGAAACATAGCTCCAGGGGCCCAATCCCTGGGGGCCCCAACACCAGCTCCAGGGGCCCAACCCCTGGAGGCACCAACACCAGCTCCAGGGGCCCAACTCCTGAGCACCCGAACCATACCTTCAGGGGCCTAACCCCTGGGGGCCCCAACACCAGCTCCAAGCGTCCAACCCCTGAGCGCCCGAACAATATCCCCAGGGGCCTAACCCCTGGAGGCCCAAACCCCATCTTCAGGGGCGTAACCCCCGGGGGCCCCAACCCCAGATCCAGGGGCCTAACCCCTGAGCGCCCAAACCATACCTCCTGGGACCCAACCCCTGACGGCCCCAATACCAGCTCCAGGGGCCCAAACCCTGAGCGCCCGAAACATAGCTCCAGGGGCCTAACCCCCGGGGGCCCGAACCTCAGCTCCAGGGGCCTAACCCCTGGGGCCCTCGACCCCAGCTCCTGGGGCCCAACCGCTGAGCGCCCGAACCATAGCTCCAGGGGCCGAACCCCTGAGCGCCCGAACCATAGCTCCAGGGGCCAAACCCCTGGGGGTCCGAACTCCAGCTCCAAGGGCCCAACGCCTGAGTGCCCGAACAATACCTCCAGGGGCCTAACCCCTTGTGGACTCAACACCAGCTCCAGTGGCCCAACCCCTGAGCGCCCGAACCATAGCTCCAGGGGCCTAACCCCCGGGGGCTCCAACCCCAGCTCCATGGGACCAACCCCTGGGACCCTCGACCCCAGCTCCAGGGGCCCAACCCCTGAGCGCCCGAACCATAGCTCAAGGGGCCTAATCCCTGGCGTCCCCAACCCCAGCTCCAGGGGCCCAACCCCTGGGGGCCCCACCACCAGCTCCAGGGGCCCAACCCCTGAGCGCCTGAACCATAGCTCCAGGGTCCTAATCCTAGGGCCCCAACACCAGCACCAGGGGCACAACCCCTGGGGCCCTCTACCCCAGCTCTAGGGGCCCAACCCCTGAGCGCCCAAACCATAGCTCCAGGGGCCTAACCCCTGGGGGCCCCAACCCCAGCTCTAGGGGCCCAACCCCTGGGGGTCCCAACACCAGCTCCAGGGGCCCAACCCCTAGGGGCCCCACCACCAGCTCCAGGGGCCCAACCCCTGAGCGCCCGAACCATAGCTCCAGGGGCCAAACCCCTGGGGGTCCGAACTCCAGCTCCAAGGGCCCAACGCCTGAGTGCCCGAACAATACCTCCAGGGGCCTAACCCCTTGTGGACTCAACACCAGCTCTAGGGGCCCAACCCCTGAGCGCCCAAACCATAGCTCCAGGGGCCTAACCCCTGGGGGCCCCAACCCCAGCTCTAGGGGCCCAACCCCTGGGGGTCCCAACACCAGCTCCAGGGGCCCAACCCCTGGGGGCCCCACCACCAGCTGCAGGGGCCCAACCCCTGAGCGCCCGAACCATAGCTCCAGGGGCCTAACCCCAGGGGACCCCAACCACAGCCCCAGGGGCCCAATCCCTGCGGGTCCCAACACCTGCTCCAGGAGCCCAAGCCATGGGGGCCCGAACACCAGCTCCAGGGCCCCAACCGCAGAGCGCCCGAAACATAGCTCCAGGGGCCCAATCCCTGGGGGCCCCAACACCAGCTCCAGGGGCCCAATCCCTGGGGGCACCAACACCAGCTCCAGGGGCCCAACTCCTGAGCACCCGAACCATACCTTCAGGGGCCTAACCCCTGGGGGCCCCAACACAACCTCCAAGCGTCCAACCCCTGAGCGCCCGAACAATATCTCCAGGGGCCTAACCCCTGGAGGCCTAAACCCCATCTTCAGGGGCGTAACCCCCGGGGGCCCCAAACCCAGCTCCAGGGGCCCAACCCCTGGGACCCTCGACCCCAGCACTAGGGGCTCAACCCCTGATCGCCCGAACCATAGCTCCAGGGGCCCAACCCCTGAGCGCCCGAATCATAGCTCCAGAGGCCTAACCCCTGGGGCCCCTCACCAGCTCCAGGGGCCCAACCCCTTAGGGCCCCAACACCAGCTCCAAGGGGCCCAACCCCTGAGCGCCCAAAACACAGCTCCAGGGGCCTAACCCCTGGGGGCCCCAACCCCAGCTCCAGGGGCCCAAGCCCTGGAGGACCCAACACCAGCTCCAGGGGCCCAACCCCTGAGCGCCCGAACCATAGCTCCAGGGGCCTAACCCCTGGGGCCCCAACACCAGCTCCAGGGTCCCAACCCCTGGGGGCCCCAACACCAGCTCCAGGGGCCCAACCCCTGAGCGCCCGAACCATAGCTCCAGGAGTCTAACCCCTAGGGGCCCCAAACCCAGTTCCAGGGGCCCAACCCCTGGGGGCCCCAACACCAGCTCCAGGGGTCCAAACCCTGAGCGCCCGAACCATAGCTCCAGGGGCCTAACCCCCGGGGGTCCCAACTCCAGCTCCAGGGGCCCAACCCCTGGTGCCCTCGACCCCAGCGCCAGGGCCCTTAACCCTGAGCACCCGAACCATAGCTCCAGGGACCCAACCACTGAGCGCCCGAACCATAGCTCCAGGGGCCTAACCCCTGGGGCCCCAACACCGGCTAAAGGGGCCCAAACCCTGGGGCCCCAACACCAGCTCCAGGGACCCAACCACTGAGCGCCCGAACCATAGCTCCAGGGGCCTAACCCCTGGGGCCCCAACACCTGCTAAAGGGGCCCAAACCTTGGGGCCCCAACCCCAGCTCCAGGGGCCAAACCCCTGGGGCCCTCGACCCCAGCTCCAGGGGCCCAACCCCTGAGCGCCCGAACCATAGCTCCAGGGGCCTAACCCCCGGGGGCCCGAACCTCAGCTCCAGGGGCCCAACCCCTGGGGCCCTCGACCCCAGCTCCTGGGGCCCAACCCCTGAGCGCCCGAACCATAGCTCCAGGGGCCGAACCCCTGAGCGCCCGATCCATAGCTCCAGGGGCCTAACCCCTGGGGCCCCAACACCAGCTCCAGGGGCCCAACCCCTTGGGGCCCAACACCAGCTCCAGGGGCCCAACCCCTGAGCGCCCGAACCAAAGCTCCAGGGGCCTAACCCCTGAGGGCCCCAACCCCAGCTCCAGGGGCCAAACCCCTGGGAGCTCCAAAACCAGCTCCAGGGGCCCAACCCCTGAGCGCCCGAACCATAGCTCCAGGGGTCTAACCCCCGGGGGCCCCAACCCCAGCTCCAGGGGACCAGCCCCTGGGGGACCCAACACCAGCTCCAGGGGCCGAACCCCTGAGCGCCCGAACCATAGCTCCAGGTGCCTAACCCACAGGGGCCTCAACCACAGCTCCAGGGGCCCAACCCCTGCGGGCCCCAACACCAGCTCCAGCAGCCCAACCCCTGGGGGCCTCAACACCAGCTCCAGGGGCCCAACCCCAGAGCGCCCTAACCATAGCTCCAGGTGCCCAACCCCTGGGGGCTCCAACACCAGCTCCAGGGTCCCAACCCCTGAGCACCCGAACCATAGCTCCAGGGGCCTAACCTCTGGGTCCCCAACACCAGCTCCAGGGGCCCAACCCCTGGGGGCCCCAACACCAGCTCCAGGGTCCCAACCCCTGAGCACCCGAACCATAGCTCCAGGGGCCTAATCCCTGGGGTCCCCAACAAAAGCTCCAAGGGCCCAACCCCTGAGCGCCCGAACAATACCTCCAGGGGCCTAACCCCTGGCGCCCCAACACCAGCTCCAGGGGCCCAACCCCTGGGAGCCCCAACACCAGCTCCAGGGGCCCAACCCCAGAGCTCCCGAACCATCGCTCCATGCAGGAAATGCTCTGTGCATTACCCTGCGTGAACACATGGTGACACTGTTACCCCATGCGGGGAAATGCTCTGTGTATTACCCTGTGTGGCTACATGGTGTCACTGTTGCTCCATGCGGGGAAATGCTCTGTGCATTACCCTATGTGGCCACACGGTGTCACGCTTGCTCAATGCAGGAAATGCTCTGGGCATTTCCCTGTATGGCCATACAGTGTTACTGTTGCTCCATGCGTGAAATGCTCTGGGCATTACTGTGATAGAGTGGGGACTGTCTGTGTGGGGGATGGGAGAGCAGGGGGTGACTTTAGGTCAGGGGCCCCAACACCAGCTCAGGGGCCGAAACCCTGAGCGCCCGAACCATAGCTCCAGGGGCCAAACCCCTGGGGGTCCGAACTCCAGCTCCAAGGGCCCAACGCCTGAGCGCCCGAACAATACCTCCAGGGGCCTAACCCCTGGGGGACTCAACACCAGCTCCAGTGGCCCAACCCCTGAGCGCCCGAACCATAGCTCCAGGGGCCTAACCCCCGGGGGCCCTAACCCCAGCTCCATGGGACCAACCCCTGGGGCCCTCGACCCCAGCTCCATAGGCCCAACCCCTGGGGGCCCCAACACCAGCTCCAGGTTCCCAACCCCTGAGCGCCCGAACTATAGCTCAAGGGGCCTAATCCCTGGCGGCCCCAACCCCAGCTCCAGGGGTCCAACCCCTGGGAGCCCCACCACCAGCTCCAGGGGCCCAACCCCTGAGCGCCAGAACCATATCTCCAGGGGCCTAACCCCGGGGTCCCAATACCAGCACCAGGGGCACAACCCCTGGGGCCCTCTACCCCAACTCTAGGGGCCCAACCCCTGAGTGCCCGAACCATAGCTCCAGGGGCCTAACCCCTGGGGGCCCCAACCCCAGCTCCAGGGGCCCAACCCCTGGGGGCCCCAACATCAGCTCCAGGGGCCCAACCCCTGAGCGCCCGAACCATAGCTTCAGGGGCCTAACCCCCGGGGGCCCCAACCCCAGCTCCAGGGGCCTAAGCCCTGGAGGCCCCAACACCAGCTCCAGGGGCCCAACCCCTGAGCGCCCGAACCATAGCTCCAGGGGCCTAACCCCTGGGGACCCCAACCACAGCGCCAGGGGCCCAATCGCTGCGGGCCTCAACACCTGATCCAGGAGCCCAACCCCTGGGGGCCCCAACACCAGCTCCAGGGCCCCAACCGCAGAGCGCCCGAAACATAGCTCCAGGGGCCCAATCCCTGGGGGCCCCAACTCCAGCTCCAGGGGCCCAACCCCTGGGGGCACCAACACCAGCTAAAGGGGCCCAACTCCTGAGCACCCGAACCACACCTTCAGGGGTGTAACCCCTGGGGGCCCCAACACCAGCTCCAAGGGTCCAACCCCTGAGCGCCCGAACAATAGCCGAAAAATACAGGGGCCTAACCCCTGGGGGCCCCAACACCAGCTCCAAGGGTCCAACCCCTGAGCGCCCGAACAATATCTCCAGGGGCCTAACCCCTGGAGGCCCAAACCCCATCTTCAGGGGCGTAACCCCCTGGGGCCCCAACCCCAGCTCCAGGGGCCCAACCCCTGGGGCCCTCGACCCCAGCTCTAGTGGCCCAACCCCTGAGCGCCCGAACCATAGCTCCAGGGGCCCAACCCCTGAGCGCCCGAATCATAGCTCCAGGGGCCACACCCCTGGGGCCCCTCACCAGCTCCAGGGGCTCAACCCCTTAGGGCCCCAACACCAGCTCCAGGGGCCCAACCCCTGAGCGCCCAAAACACAGCTCCAGGGGCCTAACCCCTGGCGGCCCCAACCCCAGCTCCAGGGGTCCAACCCCTGGGGGCCCCACCACCAGCTCCAGGGGCCCAACCCCTGAGCGCCAGAACCATAGCTCCAGGGGCCTAAACCCGGGGTCCCAATACCAGCACCAGGGGCACAACCCCTGGGGCCCTCTACCCCAGCTCTAGGGGCCCAACCCCTGAGTGCCCAAACCATAGCTCCAGGGGCCTAACCCCTGGGGGAACCAACCCCAGCTCCAGGGGCCCAACCCCTGTGGGCCCCAACACCAGCTCCAGGGGCCCAACCCCTGAGCGCCCGAACCATAGCTTCAGGGGCCTAACCCCCGGGGGCCCCAACCCCAGCTCCAGGGGCCCAAGCCCTGGAGGCCCCAACACCAGCTCCAGGGGCCCAACCCCTGAGCGCCCGAACCATAGCTCCAGGGGCCTAACCCCTGGGGACCCCAACCACAGCCCCAGGGGCCCAATCCCTGCGGGCCTCAACACCTGATCCAGGAGCCCAACCCCTGGGGGCCCCAACACCAGCTTCGGGGCCCCAACCGCAGAGCGCCCGAAACATAGCTCCAGGGGCCCAATCCCTGGGGGCCCCAACACCAGCTCCAGGGGCCCAACCCCTGGGGGCACCAACACTA
>NW_026114684.1:0-55752 GCF_025201925.1 Gopherus flavomarginatus | reverse complement strand
GGGCACCAACCGTAGCTCCAGGGTCCCAACCCCAGTGTCCCCAACCATAGCTCCAGGAACCCAACCCCTGGCAGCCTCAACCAAAACTCCAGGTTCCCAACCTCTGGGGCCCTAATCCTCAGCTCCAGGGGCCAACCCATGGGGACCCCAACCGCAGCTCCAGGGGCTCAACCCCTGGGGACCCCAACTGTAGCTCCAGGGGCCCAACCCATGGGGGCCCCAACCGTAGCTCAAGGGGCCGAACCCATGGGGGCTCTAACCGCCGCTCCAGGGGCCCAACCCCTGAGAGCCCCAACCCCAGCTCCAGGGGCCCAACCCTTGGGGATCCTAACCCTATCTCGAGAAGTCAAACCCCTGGGGCCCAAGCCATAGCTCCAGGGGCCCAACCCCTAAGCTCCCGAACTATAGCTCCAGGGGCCTAACCCCTGGGGGCCCCAACCCCGACTCCAGGATCCCAAACCCCTAGGGGCCCAAACCTTATCTCCAGGGGCCTAACCCCTGGGGCCCTCGACCTCATCTCCAAGTGCCCAACCCATGGGGGCCCCAACCGTAGCTCTAGGGGCCTAGCCCCTAGGGGCCCCAACCCCAGCTCCAGGAGCCTAACCCCTAGGGGCTCCAACCCTAACTCCAGGAGCCTAACCCCTGGGGGCCCCACCACCAGCTCCAGGGGCACAACCCCTGAGCGCTCGAACCATAGCTCCAGGGGCCTAACCCCTGGGGGCCCCAATACCAGCTCCAGGGGCACAACCCCTGGGTGCCCTAACCCCAGCTCCAGGGAACCAATCCCTGGGGACCCCAACCCCAGCTCCAGAGGCCCAGCCCCTGAGCCCTCGAACCATAGCTCCAGGAGCCTAACTCCTGAGGGCTCCAACACCAGCTCCAGGAGCCAAACCCCTGGGGGCCCCAACCCCAGCTCCAGGGGCCGAACCGCTGGAACCTTCGATCCCAGCTCCAAGGTCCCAACGCCTGGGGGCCCCAACCGTAGATCTAGGAGCCCAACTCCTTGGGGCCCCATCCGTAGCTCCAGGGGCCCAACCCATGGAGCCCTCGACCCCAGCCCCAGGGGCCCAAGCCCCTGAGTGCCCGAACCATAGCTCCAGGGGCCTAAGTCCTGGGGGCCCCAACACCAGCTCAAGGGACCCAACCCCTGGATGCCCCAACCCAAGCTCCAGGGGCCCTACCCCTGAGCGCCCGAACCATAGCTCCCGGGGCCTAACCCCTGGGGGCCGCAACAACAGCTCCAGGGGCCCAACCCCTGGAGGCCCGAACCCAAGGTGCAGGGGGGCAACCGTTGGGGCCCTCGACCCCTGCTCCAAGGGTCCAACCCCTGGGGGCCCCAACCGTAGCTCCAGGGGCCTAGCCCCTGCGGCCCCAACGGTAGCCCCAGGAGCCCAAACCCTGGGGCCCTCGAGCCTACCTCCATGGGACTAACCCCTAGGGACCTCAACCCCAGATCTAGGGGCCCAACTCCTGAGCGCCTGAACCATAGCTCCTGGGGCCCAACCCCTGGGGGCCTAGACTTTAGCTCCAGGGGCCCAACCACTGGGGGCCCCAACCCCAGCTCCAAGAGCCCATCCCCTAAGGGCCCAAACCGTAGCTCCAGCGGCCCAACCCCTGGGGGCTCTAAACGCCGCTCCAGGGGCCAAACCCCTGTGGGCCCCAACCCCAGCTACATGGGCCCAACCCCTGTGGACCCCAACCGTAGCTAGAGAAGCCAAACCCCTGGGGCCCAAGCCATAGCTCCAGGGGCCCAACCCCTAAACTCCCGAACTATAGCTCTAGGGGCCTAACTCCTGGGGGCCCCAACACCAGCTCTAGGGGCCAAACCCCTGGGGGCCCCAACTCAAGCTCCAGGGGCCCAACCGCTGGGGCCCTCGAACCCAGCTCCAAGGGCCCAACCCCTCCGGGCCCCAACCATAGCTCCAGGGGCCCAAAAACTTGGGGCCTGAACCGTAGCTGCAGGGGCCCAAACCATGGGGCCCTCGACCCCAGCTCCAGGGGCCAAACCCCTGGGGGCCTCAAAACCACTCCAGCAGGGGCCCAACCCCTGAGCGCCCGAACCATACCTCCAGGGACCTAACCCCTTGGGGCCCCAACAACAGCTCGAGGGGCCCAACCCCTGGGGGCTAAATACCAGCTCCAGGGGCCCAATCCCTCCTGGCCCCAACCCTAGCTCCAGGGACCCAACCCCTGGGGTCCCCAACACAAGCTTCAGGGGTTCAAACCCTGGGGGCTCAAACCGTAGCTCCAGGGGCCTAACCCCTGGGGGCCCCAACCCGAGCTCCAGGAGCCCAACCCTTAGGGGCCCCAACCCTAGCTCCAGGGACCTAACCCATGGGGGCCTTAACCCCTGCTCCAGGGGCCCAACAGGTAGGGACCCCGACCCAAGCTCCAGGGGCCTAACCCTAGGGCCCTGAACCCCAGCTCCAAGGGCCCAACCCTTGAGCGCCGGAACCATAGCTCCCGGAGCCAAACCCCTGGGGGCCCCAACACCAGCTCCAGGGCCCAACTCCTGAGCGCCCGAGCAATAGCTCAAGGGGCCTAATCCCTGGGGGCTCCAACCCTAGCTCCAGGGGCCCAACCCCTGGGGGCCCCATCCCCAGCTCCAGGAGCCCACCCCTGAGAGCCCGAACCATAGCTCCAGGGGCTTAACCCCAGGGGGAACAAACCCCAGCTCCAGGGGCCCAACCTTTGAGCACCCAAACCATAGCTCCAGGGGCCTATCCCCTGAAGGCCCCAACACAAGCTCCAGGATCCCAACCCTTGAGCGACCGAACTATAGCTCCAGGGGCCTAACCCTTGGGGGCCCCAAACCCAGCTCCAGGGGCCCAACCCCTGGGGGCCCCAACCCCAGCTCCAGGGGCCCAACCCCTCGGGGCCCCAACCCCAGTTCCAGGGGCCCAACCCCTGAGCACCCGAACCATAGCTTCAGAGGCCCAGCCCCTGGGGACCTGAACCCTTGCTCCAGGGGACCAACCACTGGGGGCCCCAACCCCGCTCCAGGGGCCCAACCCCTGAGCGCCCGAACCATAGCTCCAGGGGCCTAACCCCTGGGGGCCCCAATCCCAGCTCCAGGGGACCAACCCCTGAAGCCTTCGACCCCAGCTCCAAGGGCCCAACCCCTGAGCGCCCGAACCATAGCTCCAGAGGCCTAACCTCTGGGGGCCCCAACACCAGCTCCAGGGGCCCAACCCCAGAGAGCCCAAATCATAGCTCCAGGGACTTAACCCCTGGGTGCCCCAAGACCAGCTCCAGGGGCCCAACCCCTGAGCGCCCGAACCATAGCTCCAGGGACCTAACCCCTCGGGGCCCGAACCCCAGCTCCAGGGGCCCAACCCCTGAGGCCTTCGATCCCAGCTCCAAGGGCCCACCCCCGGAGCAAAAGAACCATAACTCCAGGGGCCTAACCCCTGGGGGCCCCAACCCCAGGTCCAGGGTCCTAACCCCTGTGGACCCCTACCCCAGCTCCAGGGGCCCAAACCCTGGGGCTCTCGACCCGAGCTCCAGCGGCCCAAACCTTGAGCGCCCGAACCAAAGCTCCAGCGGCCCAGCCCCTGGGGGACCCAACCCCAGCTCCAGGGGCCCAACTCCTGAGCGTCCGAACCATAGCTCGAGGGGCCTAAACCCTTGGGGCCCCAACCCCAGTTCCAGGGACCTAACCCCTGGGGGCCCCAAACCGAGCTCCACGGGCCCAACCCCTGGGGTCCCCAACCCAATGTCCAGGGACCCAAACCCTGAGCACCCGAACCATAGCTCCAGGGGCCTAACCCCTGGGGTCCCCAACACCAGCTCCAGGGGCCCAACCCCTGGGGTCCCCAAACCCCTGCTCCAGAGGCTCAATCCCTGGGGCCCTCGACCCCAGCTCCAAGGGCCCAATTCCTGAGCTCCCGAACCATATCTCCAGGGGCCCAACACCTGGGAGCCCCAACCCCAGCTCCGGGGGCCAACCCCTGGGTGCCCCAAACTGAGCTCCACGGGCAGAACCCCTGAGGGCCCCAACCCAAGGTCCAGAGACCCAAACCCTGAGCGCCCGAACCATAGCGCCAGGGACCTAACCCCTGGGGGCCCCAATCCCAGTTCAAGGGGCCTAACCCCTGGGGGCCCCAACCCTAGCTCCAGGGGCCCAACCCTTGAGTGCTCGAACCATAGCTCCCGGGGCCTAACCCCTGGGGGTCCCAACTCCAGCTCTAGGGGCCCAACCCCTTGGGGTCCCAACCCCAGCTCCAGGGGCCCAACCCTTGGGGCCTTAGACCCCCAGCTCCAAGGGCCCAACCCCTGAGTCCCCGAACCGTAGCTCCAAGGGCCTAACCCCTGGGGACCACAACACCAGCTCCAGGGGCCCAAACCCTGAGCGTCCGAACCATAGCTCCATGGGGCTAAACCCTGTTGGCCCCAACCCCAGCTCCACGGGCCCAACCCCTGAGCGCCCTAACCATACCATTAGGGGCCCAACCCCTGGGGTCCCAAACACCAGCTCCAGGGGCCCAACCCCTGAGCACCCGAACCATAGCTCCAAGGGCCTAACCCCTGGGGGCCCAAACACGAGCTCCAGGGGTCCATCCCCTGAGCGCCCGAACCATAGCTCCAAGGGCCTAACCCCTGGGCACCACAACACCAGGTCCAGGGGCCCAATCCCTGAGTGCCCTAACCATAGCTCCAAGGACGTAACCCCTGGGGGCCCGAACACCAGCTCCAGGGGCCCAACCCCTGAGCGCCCGAGCCATAGCTCCAAGGACCTAACCCCTGGGGGCCTGAACACCAGCTCCAGGGGCCCAACCCATGAGCGCCCGAACCATAGCTCCAAGGACCTAACCCCTGGGGGCCTGAACACCAGCTCCAGGGGCCCAACCCCTGAGCACCCAAACCATAGCTCCAGGGGCCTAACCCCTGGGGACCCCAAACCCAGCTCCACGGGCAGAACCCCTGAGCGCCCAAACCATAGCTCCATGGGGCTAACCCCTGGGGGCCCCAACCCCAGCTCACCGGATCCAACCCCTGAGCGCCCGAAGCATAGCTTTAGGGGCCCAACCCCTGGGGTCCCAAACACCAACTCCAGGGGCCCAACCCCTGAGCGCCCGAACCATAGCTTTAGGGGCCCCACCCCTGGGGTCCCAAGCACCGGCTCCAGGGGCCCAACCCCTTGGGGCCCCACCTCAGTTCCTGGGGCCCAACCCCTGGGCGCCCGAACAATAGCTCCAGGGGAATAAACCCTGGGGGCCCCAACCCCAGCTCCACGGGCCGAACCAATGAGCGTCCGAACCATAGCTCCATGGGGCTAACCCCTGGGGGGCACAACACCAGCTCCAGGGGCCCAACCCCTTAGCGCCCAAACCATAGCTCCAAGGACCTAACCCCTGGGGGCCTGAACACCAGCTCCAGGGGTTCAACCCCTGGGGCTCTCAATCCCAGCTCCAAGGGCCCAACCCCTGAGCCCACGAACCATAGCTCCAGGGGCCTAACCCCTGGGGGTCCCAACCCCAGCTCCAGGGGCCCAACCCCTAGGAGCCCCAACCCCAGCTCCAATGGCACCAACCCTTGATCGCCCGAAGAATAGCCCCAGGGCCTCACCCCTTGGTACCCCAACCCCAGCTCCAGGGACCCAACCCCTGGGGCCCTTGAGCCCAGCTCCAAGGGCACAACCCCTGTGGGTCCCAAACCCAGCTCCTGGTGCCGAACCCCTGTGCGCCCGAACAATAGCTCAAGGTCCTAACCCCTGGGGGCTCCGACACCAGCTCCAGGGGCCCAACCCCTGGGGCTCTCTACCCCAGCTCCACGGGCCGAACCCCTGAGCGTCCGAACGATAGCTCCATGGGGCTAACCCATAGGGGCCCCTGGAGCTGGGGTTGGGTCCCTCAGGGGTTAGGCCCCTGGAGCTATGGTTCGGGGGCTCAGGGGTTGGGCCCCTGTAGCTGGGGTTGAGAGCCCCAGGGGTTGAACCCCTGGAGCTGGTGTTGGGGCCGCCAGGGGTTGGGCCCCTGGAGCTGGTGTTCAGGCCCCCAGGGGTTAGGTCCTTGGAGCTATGGTTCGGGCGCTCAAGGGTTGGGCCCCAGGAGCTGAGTTTGGGGCCCCCAGGGGTTGGGCACCTGGAGCTGGTGTTGTGGTCCCCAGGGGTTAGGCCCTTGGAGCTATGGTTCGGGCGCTCAGGGGTTGGGCCCCTGGAGCTGGTGTTTGGGACCCCAGGGGTTGGGCCCCTAAAGCTATGGTTAGGGCGCTCAGTGGTTGGGCCCGTAGAGCTGGGGTTGGGGCCCTCAGGGATTAGCCCCATGGAGTTATGGTTCGGACCATCAGGGGTTCGGCCTGTGGAGCTGGGGTAGAGAGCCCCAGGGGTTGGGCCCCTTGAGCTGGGGTTGGGTCCCCCAGGGGTTAGGCCCCTGGAGCTATGGTTCGGGTGCTCAGGGGTTGGGCTCCTGGAGCTGGTGTCGGGGCCCCCAGGGGTTAGGCCCCTGGAGCTATTGTTCGGGCGCACAGGGGTTGGGCCCCAGGAGCTGGGGTTGGGACCCACAGGGGTTGTGCCCTTTCAGCTGGGGTCAAGGGCCCCAGGGGTTGGGTCCCTGGAGCTGGGGTTGGGGTACAGAGGGGTTAGGCCCTGGGGCTATTCTTCGGGCGATCGAGGGTTAGTGCCATTGGAGCTGGGGTTGGGGCTGCTAGGGGTTGGGCCCCTGGAGCTGGATTTGGGACCCCCAGCGGTTAGTCTTCTGGAGCTATGGTTCGGAGGCTCAGGGGTTGGGCCCCTGGAGCTGGTGTTTGGGACCCCAGAGGTTGGGCCCCTAAAGCTATGGTTCGGGCGCTCAGGGGTTGGGCCCGTGGAGCTGGGGTTGGGGCCCCCAGGAGTTAGCCCCATGGAGCAATGGTTTAGATGCTCAGGAGTTCGGCCCGTGGAGCTGGGGTAGAGAGCCCCAGGGGTTGGGCCCCTGGAGCTGGGTTTGGGGCCCCCAGGAGTTAGGCCCCTGGAGCTGTGGCTCGGGCGCTCAGGGGTTGGGCCCCTGGAGCTGGGGTTGGGGCCCCCAGGAGTAGGGTCCCTGGAGCTGGGGTTGGGTCCCACAGGGGTTAGGCCCCTGGAGCTATGGTTTGGGCGCTCAGTGGTTGGGTACCTGGAGCTGGTGTCGGGGACCCAAGGGGTTAGGCCCCTGGAGCTATTGTTCGGGCACACAGGGGTTGGGCCCCAGGAGCTGAGGTTGGGGCCCCCAGGGGTTGGGCCTCTGGAGCTGGGGTTGGGACCCCCAGGGGTTAGGCCCATGGAGCTATGGTTCGGGGGCTCAGGGGTTGTGCCCCTGGAGCTGGGGTTCAGAGCCCCAGGGGTTGAACCCCTGGAGCTGGTGTTGGGGCCCCAAGGGGTTGGGCACCTGGAGCTTGTGTTGTGGTCCCCAGGGGTTAGGCCCTTGGAGCTATGTTTCGGGCGCTCAGGGGTTGGGCCCCTGGAGCTGGTGTTGGGGCCCCCAGGGGTTAGCCCCATGGAGCTATGGTTCGGACACTCAGGAGTTCGGCCCGTGGAGCTGGGGTTGGGGTCCCCAGGGGTTGGGCACCTGGAGCTTGTGTTGTGGTCCCCAGGGGTTAGGCCCTTGGAGCTATGTTTCAGACGCTCAGGGTTTGGGCCCGTGGAGCTGGGGTTGGGGCCCCCAGGGGTTAGCCCCATGGAGCTATGGTTCGGACGCTCAGGGGTTCGGCCCGTGGAGCTGGGATTGGGGCCCCCAGGGGTTAGCCCCATGGAGCTATGGTTCGGACGCTCAGGGGTTCGGCCCGTGGAGCTGGGATTGGGGCCCCCAGGGGTTAGCCCCATGGAGCTATGGTTCGGACGCTCAGGGGTTCGGCCCGTGGAGCTGGGGTAGAGAGTCCCAGGGGTTGGGCCCCTGGAGCTGGGGTTGGGGCCTCCAGGGGTTAGGCCCCTGGAGCTATGGTTCGGGCGCTCAGGGTTTGGGCACCTGGAGCTGGTATCGGGGCCCCCAGGGGTTAGGCTTCTGGAGCTATTGTTCGGGCGCACAGGGGTTGGGCCCCAGGAACTGAGGTTGGGGCCCCCAGGGGTTAGGCCTCTAGAGCTGGGGTTGGGACCCCTATGGGTTAGGCCCCTGGAGCTATGGTTCGGGGGCTCAGGGGTTGGGCCCCTGGAGCTGGGGTTGAGCGCCCCATGGGTTGAACCCCTGGGGCTGGTGTTGGGGCAACCAGGTGTTGGGCCCCTGCAGCTGGTGTTCAGGCCCCGAGGGGTTATGTCCTTGGAGCTATGGTTCGGGCGCTCAGGGGTTAGGCCCCTGGAGTTGGTGTTTAGGACCCCAGGGGTTGGGCCCCTAAAGCTATGGTTCGGGGTCTCAGGGGTTGGGCCCGTGGAGCTGGGGTTGGGGCCCCCAGGGGTTAGCCCCATGGAGCTATGGTTCGGATGCTCAGGGGTTCGGTCCGTGGAGCTGGGGTTGGGGTCCCCAGGGGTTTGTCCCTTGGACCTGGTGTTGGGGCCCCCAGGGGTTAGACCCCTGGAGCTGGGGTTCGGGCCGCAGGTGTTAGGCCACTGGAGCTATGGTTCGGGCGCTCAGGGGTATTACCCCTGGAGCTGGGGTTGGGGTCCCCAGGGATTGGGCCCCAGGAGATGGGGATGGGGACCCAAGGGGTTAGGCCCCTGGAGCTATGGTTCGAGCAATCAGGGGTTGAGACCCTAGAGCTATTGTTCCAGCCCCCAGGGGTTAGTCCCCTGGAGCTACGGCTCGGGCGCTTAGGGGTTCGGCCCCTGAAGGTGGGGTTGGAGCCCCCAATTCTTGGGCCCCTGGAGACTGGGATGGGGACCCCAGGGGTTAGGCCGCTGGAGCTATGGTTCGGGTGCTCAGGGGTTGGGCCCGTGGAGCTGGTGTTGGGGACCCCAGGGGTTAGCCCCATGGAGCTATGGTTCCTACGCTCAGGGGTTCGGCCCATGGAGCTGGGGTAGAGAGCCCCAGGGGTTGGGCCCCTGGAGCTGGGGTTGGGGCCCCCAGGTGTTAGGCCCCTGGAGCTATTGTTCGGGCGCACAGGGGTTGGGCCCCAGGAGCTGGGGTTGGGGCCCCCAGGTGTTAGGCCCCTGGAGCTATTGTTCGGGCGCACAGGGGTTGGGCCCCAGGAGCTGGGGTTGGGACCCACAGGGGTTGTGCCCTTGGAGCTGGGGTCAAGGGCTCCAGGGGTTGGGTCACTGGAGCTGGGGTTGGGGTACCCAGGGGTTAGGCCCTGGGGCTATTCTTCAGGCCCCTGGAGCTGGTGTTTAGGCCACCAGGGTTTAGACCACTATAGCTATGTTTCGGGCACTCAGGGGTTGGGCCCTTGGAGCTGGGGTCGAGAACCCCAGGGGTTGAGGCCCTGGAGCTGGGGTTGGAGCCCCCAGGGTTTGGGCCCCTGGAGCTGATGTTGGAGCCCCCAGGGGTTAGACCCCTGGAGCTATGGTTCGGGCGCTCATTGGTTGGGTACCTGGAGCTGGGGTTGGGGCCCCTAGCGGTTGGGCCCCTGGAGCTGGGGTTGGGGCCCCCAGGGGTTAGGGCCCTGGAGCTATGGTTCGGGCGCTCAAGGATAGGGCACCTGGAACCGGTGTTGGGGCCCCCAGGGGTTAGACCCCTGGAGCAGGGGTTCAGGCCCCAGGGGTTAGGCCCCTGGAGCTATGGTTCGGGCGCTCAAGGGTATTCCCCCTGGATTTGGGGTTGGGGTCCCCAGGGATTGGGCCCCAGGAGATGGGGATGGGGACCCCAGGGGTTAGGCCCCTGGAGCTATGGTGCGGGCGCTCAGGGGTTGAGCCCCTAGAGCTGGTGTTCGGGCCCCCAGGGGTTAGTCCCCTGGAGCTATGGTTCGGGCGCTCAAGGATAGGGCCCCTGGAACTGGTGTTGGTGTCCCCAGGGGTTAGACCCCTGGTGCAGGTGTTCGGGCCACAGGGGTTAGGCCCCTGGAGCTATGGTTCATGCGCTCAGGGGTATTCCCCCTGGAGTTGGGGTTGGGGTCCCCAGGGATTGGGCCCCAGGAGATGGGGATGGGGACCCCAGGGGTTAGGCCCCTGGAGCTATGGCTCGGGCGCTCAGGGGTTCGGCCTCTGAAGGTGGGGTTGGAGCCCCCAATGCTTGGGCCCCTGGAGATTGGGATAGGGACCCCAGGGGTTAGGCCTCTGGAGCTATGGTTCGAGTGCTCAGGGGTTGCGCACCTGGAGCTGTTGTTGGGGCCCCCAGGGGTTAGGCCCCTGGAGCTATCGTTCGGGCACTCAGGGGTTGGGCACCTGGAGCTGGGGTTGGGGCCCCTAGGGTTTCGGCCCATGGAGCTGGTGTTGGGACCCCCAGGGGTTAGGCCCCTGTAGCTATGGTTCAGGCGCTGAGGGGTTCGGCCCTTGGAGGTGGGGTCAAGAGCCCCAGGAGTTGAACCCCTGGATCTGGGGTTGGGGACCCCAGGGCTTGGGCCCCTGGAGCTGGGATTAGGAACCCAAGGTGTTAGGCCCTTGGAGCTATGGTTCGGGCGCTCAGGGGTTTGGCCCGTGGAGCTTGTATTGGGGCCCCCAGGGGTTAGGCCTCTGGAGCTATGATTCGGGCGCTCAGGGTTTGGACCCCTGGAGCTGGTGTTGAGGCCCCCAGGGGTTAGGCCCCTGGAGCTGGGGTTTGGGTCCGCAGGGGTTAGGCCCCTGGAGCTATGGTTCGGGCGCTCTGGGGTTCGGCCCCTGGAGCTGGGGTTGGGACCCCAAGGGGTTAGGCCTCTGGAGCTATGGTTCGGGCGCTCAGGGTTTGTGCTCCTCCTCGAGCTGGTGTTTGGGCCCCCAGGGGTTAGGCCCGTGGAGCTATGGTTCGGGCGCTAAGGGGTAGGGCCCTTGGAGCTAGGGTACAGGGCCCCAGGCGTTGGGCCACCAGAGTTATGGTTCGGGTGCTCAGGGGTTTGGACCCTGGGGCTGGTGTTGGGGTCCCCAGGGGTTAGGCCCCTGGACCTATGGTTCGGGAGCTCAGGGGTTGGGCCCATGGAGCTGTCGCAGGGTATCCCAGGGGTTTAGCTCCTGGAGCTGGGCTTCGGGTCCACAGGGTTTGGGCCCCTGGAGCTACAGTTGGGGCCCCCAGGGGTTTGGCCCCTGGAGCTGGGGTCGAGGGACCCAGGGGTTGGACCCCTGGAGCTGGGCTTGAGGCACCCAGGGGTTCGGCCTGTGGAGCTGGTGTTGGGGACCCCAGGGGTTAGGCCCCTGGAGCTATGGTTCGGGCGCTCAGGGGTTGAGCCGCTGAAGCTGGGGTTTGGGCCCCGAGGGGTTGGGCCCCTGGAGCTGGGGTTGTGGCCCCCAGGGGATAGGCCTCTGGAGCTATAGTTCGGGAGCTCAGGGGTTGGATCTCTGGAGCTGTGGTTCGGGCCCCTAGGAGTTGGGCACCTGGAGCTGGGGTTGGGGCCCCCAGGGGATAGGCCTCTGGAGCTATGGTTCGGGAGCTCCGTGGTTGGGCCCCTGGAGCTAGTGTTGGGGCCACCAGGGGTTATGCCCCTGGAACTGGGGTTGGGGCCCCCAGGGCTTAGCCCCCTGGAGCTATGGTTCGGGTGCTCAGGGGTTGGGCCCCTGCAGCTGGGGTTGGGGCCCCTAGGGGTTGGGCCCCTGTAGCTATGGTTTGAGCGCTCAGGGATTGGATCCCTGGAGCTGGGGTTGGGGCCCCTAGGGGTTGGCCCCTGGAGCTGGGGTTGGGGACCCCAGGGGTTAGGCCACTGGAGCTATGGTTTGGGCGCTCAGAGATTTGGCCCCTGGAGCTGGGGTTCGGGCCCCTAGGAGTTGGGCACCTGGAGCTGGGGTTGGGGCCCCCAGGGGGTAGGTCCCTGGAGCTATGGTTCGGGAGCTCCGTGGTTGCGCCCCTGGAGCTGGTGTTGGGGCCACCAGGGGTTATGCCCCTGGAGCTGGGTTTGGGGCCCCCAGGGGTTATGGCTCTCTAGCTATGTTTCGGGCGCTCAGGTGTTGGGCCCCTGGAGCTGGGGATGGGGCACCCAGGGGTTGGGGCCCCCAAAGGTTAGGCCCCTGAAGCCATGGTTAAGGCGCTCAGGTGTTGGGCCCCTGGAGCTGGGGATTGGGCCCTCACGGGTTGGGCCCCTGGAGCTACGGCTGGGGCCCCAAGGGGTTGGGCAGGAGCTATGGTTCAGGCGCTCAGTTGTTGGTCCCTTGGAGCTGGGGTCGAGGGCCCCTGGGGTTGGCACCCAGGAGCTGGGGGTTGGGGCCCCCAGGGGTTGGGGCTCTGGAGCTGGGGTTCGGGCCCCCAGGGGTTGGGCCCCTGGAGCTGGGGTTTGGGCCCGCAGGGGTTAGGCCCCGGGAGCTAGGATTCGGGCGCTCAGGGGTTGGGCCCCTGGAGCTGGTGTTGGGGCCCTCAGGGGTTAGGCCCCTGGAGCTATGGTTTGAGCGCTCAGGGGTTGGGTTCCTGGACCTGGGGTTGGGGCCCCCAGCGATTAGGCCCCTGGAGCCATGGTTCGGGCGCTCAGGGGTTGCGCCCCTGGAGCTGGTGTTGGGGCCCCCAGGGGTTAGGCCTCTTGAGATATGGTTTCAGCGCTCAGGGGTTGTGCCTCTGGAGCTGGTGTTGGGGCCCCCATGGCTTAGGCCCCTGGAGCTATGGTTCGGGTGCTCAGGGGTTGGGCTCCTGGAGTTGGTGTTGGGGCCCCTAGGGGTTAGACCCCTGCAACTATGGTTCGGGCGCTCAGGGGTTGAGCCCCTGGAGCTCGGGTTGGGGTCCCCAGGGGTTGGGCCTCTGGAGCTGGGGTTGTGGCCCCTGGGGCTGGGCCCCTGGAGCTATGGTTCGGGCACTCCGGGTTTGAGCACTTGGAGCTGGGGTTGGGGCCCCTAAGGGTTAGGCTCCTGGAGCTATGGTTCGGTCTCTCAGGGGTTGGGCCCCTGGAACTGGTGTTTGGGGCCCCAAGGTGTTAGGCCTCTGGAGCTATGGTGCGGGCGCTCAGCGTTGGGCTTCTGGAGTTGGTGTTGGGGCACCCAGGGGTTAGGCCCAGGGAGCTATGTTTCGGGCGCTCAGGGGTGGGGCCCTTGGAACCGGGGTCGAGGACCCCAGGGGTTCGGACACTGGAGCTGGGGTTGGGGCCCCAAGGGGTTAGGCCCCTGGAGCTATGGTTCGGGCGCTCAGGGGTTGGGCCCCTGGAGATGGGGTTAGAGTCCCCAGGGGTTGTGACTCTGGAGCTGGGGTTGGGGTCCCCAGGGGTTGGGCCCCTGGAGCTATGGTTCGGGCGGTCCGCGGTTGGGCCCTTGGAGCTGGGGACGAGGGCCTCAGGGGTTGGGCCCCTGGAGCTGTGGTTGGGGCCCGCAGGGTTTAGGCCCATGGAGCTGATGTTTGGGTCCCCAGGGGTTGGCCCCTGGAGCTCGGGTTGGGGACCCCAGGGGTTATGCCCCTGGAGCTGGGGTTGGGGCCCCCAGGGGTTGGGCCCCTGGACATATGGTTCGGGCACTTAGGGTTTGGGCCCTTGGACCTTGGGTCGAGGGCCCCAGTTGTTGGGCCTCTGGAGCTGGGGTTGGGGCGCCCAGGGGTTGGGCCCCTTGAGCTGGGGCTGGGGCTCCCAGGGGTTATGCCCCTAGTGCAATAATTCGGGCGCTCAGGGGTTGGGCCCTTGGAGCTGAGGACAAGCGCCCCAGGGGTTGGGCCCCTGGAGCTGGGGTTGGGGCCCCCAGGGGTTAGGTCTCTGGAGCTGGTGTTGGGGCCCCCAGGGGTTCTATCCCTGGAGCTGGAGTTGGGGCCCCCAGGGGTTAGGCCCCTGGAGCTATGGTTCGGACGGTCAGGGGTTGGGCCCTTGGAGCTGGGGACAAGGGCCCCAGGGGTTGGGACCCTTGAGCTGGTGTTGGGGCCCCCAGGGGTTAGGCCGCTGGAGCTATGGTTCGGGCGCTAAGGGGTTGGGCCCCTGGAGCTGGGGTTGGGGCCCCCTGGGGTTGGGCCCCTGGAGCTGGGGTTGGGGACCCCAGGGGTTCTACCCCTGGAGCTGGGGTTGGGGCCCCCAGGGGTTAGGCCCCTGGAGCTATGGTTCGGGCGCTCAGGGGTTGGGCCCCTGGAGCTGGGGTTGAGGGCCCCAGGGGTTGGGCCCCTGGAGCTATGGTTCGGGCACTCATGAGTTGGGCATGTGGAGCTGGGGTTAGGGCCCCTAGTGGTTACGCCCCTGGAGCTGGGGTTGGGGCCCCCAGGGGTTACGCCCCTGGAGCTGGGGTTGGGGCCCCCAGGGGTTACGCCCCTGGAGCTATGGTACGGGCGCTCAGGGGTTGGGGTCCTGGAGCTAGTGTTGGGGCCCCTAAGGGTTAGGCCCCTGGAGCTATGGTTTGGGCGCTCAGGGGTTGGGCTCCTGGACCTGGTGTTGGGGACCCCAGGGGTTAGGCCCCTGGAGCTATGGTTCGGGCGCTCAGGGGTTGGGCCGGTGGAGCTGGGGTTGGGGCCCACAGGGGTTGGGCCCCTGAAGCTATGGTTCGGGCGCTCAGGGTTTGGGCCCCTGGAGCTGGGGTTGGGGCCCCCAGGGGTTGGGCCCCTGGAGCTGGGGTTGGGGCCCCCAGGGGTTGTGCCCCTGGAGCTGGGGTTGGGGCCCCCAGGGGTTAGTACCCTGGAGTTATGGTTCGGGAGCTCAGGGGTTGGGCCCCTGGAGCTGGATTTGGGGCCCACAGGGGTTAGACCCAGGGAGCTATGGTTCGGTCGCTCAGGGGTTGGGCCCTTGGAGCTGGGATCGAGGGCCCCAGGGTTTAGGCCATTGGAGCTGGGGATGGGGTCCCCAGGGGTTGGGCCCCTGGATCTGGGGTTGAGGCCCCTAGGGGTTAGGCCCCTCGAGCTGGGGTTCAGGCCCCCAGGGGTTAGGCCCCTGGAGCTATGGTTCAGGCGCTCAGGGATTGGGCCCTGGAGCTGGGGTTGGGGCCCCCAGGGGTTGGACCCCTGGAGCTATGGTACGGGCGCTCAGGGGTTGGGGTCCTGGAGCTAGTGTTGGGGCTCCCAGAGGTTAGGCCTCTGGAGCTATGGTTCGGGCTCTCAGGGGTTGGGCCTCTGGAGCTGGGGTTGTGGCCCCCAGAGGTTAGGGACCTGGAGCTATTGTTCCGGCGCTCAGGGGTTGGGCCCCTGGAGCTGGTGATGGAGCCCCCAGGGGTAAGGCCCATGGTGCTATGGTTCGGGCGCTCAGGGGTTAGGCCCCTGGAGCTGGTGTTGGGGCCCCAAGGGGTTAGGCCCCTGGAGATATGGTTCGGGCGCTCAGGGGTTGGGCACCTGGAGCTGGGGCCCCTAGTGGTTGGGCCTCTGGAGCTGGGGTTAGGGCCCCCCGGGGTTAGGCTCCTGGAGCTATGGTTCGAGCTCTCAGGGGGTGGGCCCCTAGAGCTGGTGTTGGGGCCCCCAGGGGTTGGGCTCCTGGAGCTGGGGTTGTGGCCCCCAAGGGTTAGGCCCCTAGAGCTATGATTCGGGCGCTTAGGGGTTAGGCCCGTGGATCTATGGTTCGGGCGCTCAGGGGTTAGGCCCCTGGAGCTATCGTTCGGGCGCTCAGGGATTGGGCCCCTGGAGCTGGGGTCGAGGGCCCCAGGGGTTGCGCCCCTGAGCTTTGGTTGGGGCCCCCAGGGGTTGGGCCCATGGAGGTGGGGTTGGGGCTCCCAGGGGTTAGGCCTCTGGAGCTATGTCTCGGGCGCTCATTGGTTGGGACTCTGTAGCTATGGTTGGGGCCCCCAGGGGTTTGGCCCTTGGAGGTGGGGTTGGAGCCCCTAGGTGTTATGCCCCTTGAGCTATGGTTTGGGCACTCAGGGGTTGGGCCCCTGGAGCTGGGGTCGAGGGCCCCAGTGATTGGGCCCCTGGAGCTGGGGTTGGGGCCACCAAGGGTTGGGCCCCTGGAGGTATGGTTCGGACGCTCAGGGGTTGGGCCCCTGGAGCTGGGGTTGGGGCCCCCTAGGGGTTAGGTCCCTGGAGCTATTTTTCGGGCCTTCAGGGGTTGGGCCCCTAGAGGTGGTGTTTGGGCCCCCAGGGGTTAGGCCCCTGGAGCTATGGTTAGGGTGCTCAGGGGTTGGACCCTTGGAGCTGGGGTCGAGGGCCCGAAGTTTTGGGCCCCTGGAGCTGGGATTGGGGCCCCCAGGGGTTGGGCCCCTGGAGCTATGGTTCGGGGGCTCAGGATTTGGGCCCCTGCAGCTATGGTTCGGACGATCATGGGTTGGGCACCTGGAGCTGGGGTTGAGGCCCCCAGGGGTTGGCCCCTGGAGCTGGGTCTGGGGCCCCCAGGGGTTGGGCCCCTGAAGCAATGGTTCAGGCGCTCAGGGGTTGGGACCTTGGAGCTGGGGTCAAGGGCCCCAGGGGTTGGGCCCCTGGAGCTGGGGTTGGGGCCCCCAGGGGTTGGGCCCCTGGAGCTATGGTTCGGGCGCTCAGGTGTTGGGCCCTTGCAGCTGGGGTTCGGGCCCCCAGGGGTTAAGCCCCTGGAGCTATGGTTCGGGCGCTCAGGGGTTGGGCTCCTGGAGCTGGGGTCGAGAGCCCCAGTGGTTGGGCCCTTGGAGCTGGGGTTGGGGCCCCGAGGGGTTAGACCCCTGGAGTTAGGGTTGGGGCCCCCAGGGGTTAAGCCCCTGGAGCTATGGTTCGGGCGCTCAGGAGTTGGGCCCCTGGAGGTAAGGTTCGGGCGCTCAGGGGTTGGGCCCCTGGAGCTGCGTTTGGGGCCCCCAGGGGTTAGGCCCCTGGAGCTATGGTTCGGGCGCTCAGGGGTTGGGCCCCTGGTGCTGGGGTTGGTGTCCCCAGGGGTTGGGCCCCTGCAGCTTGGGTTAGGGCCCCCAGGGTTTAGGTCCCTGGGGCTGGGGTTGGGGCCCCCAGGATTTAGGCCCCTGGAGCGATGGTTCGGGCGATCAGCGGTTAGGACCCTGGAGCGGGGGTCGAGGGCACCAGGGGTTAGGCCCCTCGATCTGGGGTTGGGGCCCCCAGGGGTTGGGCCCCTGGAGGTATGGTTCGGGCGCTCAGGGGTTGAGCCCCTGTAGCTGGGGTTGGGGCCCCCAGGTGTTAGGCCCCTGGAGCTATGGTTTGGGCGCCCAGGGTTTGGACCCCTGGAGCTGGAGTTTGGGCCCCCAGGGATTAAGCCCCTGGAGCTAGGGGTCGGGCGCTCAGGGGTTGGGCCCCTGAAGTTGAGGTTGGGGCCCCTAGGGGTTGGGCCCCTGGAGCTGGGGTTTGGGCCCCCAGAGGTTAGGCCCCTGGAGCTCCGGTTCGGGCGCTCAGGGGTTGGGCCTCTGGAGCTGGGGTTGGGGCCCCCAGGGGTTAGGCCCCTGAAACTATGGTTCTGGGGCTCAGGGGTTGGGCCCCTGGAGCGTGTGTTGAGGCCCCAGGGTTTAGGCCCCTGTAGCTATTATTCGGGCGATCCTGGAGCTGGGGTTTGGGTCCCCAGGGGTTAGGCCCCTGGAGCTATGGTTCGGGCGCTCAGGGGTTTGGCCCCTGGAGCTGGGGTTGAATCCCTCAGGGGTTGAGCCCCTGGAGCTGGGGTTGGTGCCCTCAGGGGTTCGTCCCCTGTAGCTGTGGTTCGGGCGCTCAGGGGTTGGTCCACTGGAGCTGGGTTTGGGGCCCCAGGGTCTGGGCCCCTGGAGCTGGGGTTGGGGCCCTCAGGTATTAGGCCCCTGGAGGTACAGTTCGGGTGCTCAGGACCCTGCCCCTGCACCACCCATTCATCTGGAACATTGCCCTCACATTGCCCGAGACCCCCCTGCACCACCCATTCACCTGATACCCCGCCCTCACATTGCCCCGAGACCCCGCCCTCCCACTGCTCCTTCTCCTGGGACCCTGCCCCTGCACCACCCATTCACCTGAGACCCTGCCCTCGCATTCCTCTGAGACCCTGCCCTCCCACTGCTCCTTCTCCTGGGACCCCGCCCCTGCACCACCCATTCACCTGAGACCCTGCCCTCACATTCCCCTGAGACCCTGCCCTCCTATAGCTCCTTCTCCTGGGCCCCCGCCCCTGCACCACCCATTCACCTGAGACCCCACCCTTACACCACCCATTCACCTGGGACCCGCCCCCTCACATTCCCCTGAGACCCTGCCCTCCCACTGCTCCTTCTCCTGGGACCCCGCTCCTGCACTGCCCCTTCCCCTAAGGCCCCCCCTTGCACTGCCCCTTGCCCCGAGGCGCCCCCCCCCCCGCACCATCCAGTGACCCAGGAGCAGGCCAGACCTGGGAGTGAGGAGGCAGAAACATGCTTTGATCTGCCACAGACTTCCTGGGTATCCTTGGGCACATCACTCAGCCTCTCTGGGCCTCAGTTCTCCCGTCTGGGAAATGGGGCTGGTGGCGCTTCCCACCCTCGCAAGAGCCTGGGAGGAGAATTACCCTGCGAATTAGGAAGATGCTCAGATCCTGGAGTAACGGGGGAGGGGCTCAGGGGGAGCACACCTCCTGACCCTGGCTGGGCGCCCCCGGTCCCTCGTAGCAGGGGGCTGTGCAGGAGGTTCTCCTTGCAATCATGAGTGGGTGTCTGGTGGGTGCTGTCACCTCTGCCAGAGACCCGCTAGAATCTCATTAGCTTCCTCTGCATGTTGGGAGGGGCTCCTACTTTCTGACTTGGGGGGACATTCTGTGATGTCAGAGCCCGTGGGGAGAGGGGTTCGAATCACGAATCTGGAGTGGCAGGGCAACCCCCTCCCCCAGTCAGATTCCGCTAGGGGGCTGGGCTGGGACCTCTAGGGAGGGAGACCCAGGAAAAAACAGCCGCCACTATGGAACCCAGGAGTCCTGGCTCCCAGTCCCCCTGCTCTCACCTCTAGACCCACCTCTACTCCCAGAGCCAGGGATAGAGCCCAACCCCCACTTGCTCTGACCATTAGACCCCACTCCCCTTTTAGGCTCGCTGCCTTTTCTATCCACGCAGCCCACCTGTCCATCCCTTTGCTGCAGGTTTCTGAGGTGTCACCCCTGATCTGCACTCCCTCAGTGCAACCCAAGGCCTTTCCTCTCCCCAACCACATTTCCTCTCCCCCCTTGTGCTGGATCATCTGCTTGCCCCCCTGCCTCTTGTGGTGCGCTGCGCGGCATGGCTGCGGATTGTGCAATGGCCCAGCACCAGGCAAGGCAAAACGTAAACCACAGGCCCTGCCCTGCCCTGCCCCACCCCACCCCAGCCCACCCCAACGGATCTGACTTCCAGGTCCATCAGAGCCCAGCGCCCTGCACCTGTGCCCTCTTGCCCCACAAGGGGTGAGCTGCAGTCCCCACCATGCTCTGCAGAGGGGAGAAGGGTCAAGCCAACCAGCCCATTTAGGATGGGGGAATCAACACCCTTTTTCCTGCACAGCCACTGACCATCAGCAGGATTCCTCCTTCTCCTCCCTCCTGTGCCTCGGTGCGACTAAATCTCTGCACCTAGACAGCCGGTCCATCTGCTGCACCTCAATACCCCATGCCTGAGCCTCCCTGCCAAAGTCCTGCACCTGGTTCCATAGAATTAAGTCTCACATCTCACTGGGAACTCGACTTCTTGTGCCCAGAGAGTCTCGGCCCCTGTCAGTAGATGACCTAAGTCTGAGAAACACAGTGTCCGTCTTCTCTAAAGAAGTGCTTGGAGAGGTTTTTCTTACGTCACCACATGGCCTAATGGATAAAGCATCTGAATTTGCATCATGTGATTGAGAGTTCGAGTCCCTTCATGGTTGAGCTTGTGCAGTTTTACTACTGTGCTGAAAGTCCTGCTTCCTTCAGGGCTGGAACCTCTTCTTGGTCGCTCAGGCCAATGCTCTGGCTTCAGCTAGAGCCCCGGGAAGGAGTCGGGTGTTGGACATCCCAAAGGCTGGGACATAAGCCCCAAGTACTTCCAGTCTAGCCTTTGCTGTTCCTGACTTGCCAAAGAAACTGGGCAGCTGCCTGGGCTGGCGTGTAGAGCAGTTTCCCTCTTCCAAATATGCGCCTGTCCCTGTACTTGAGGGGGCTTGGTAAATAGCACCTTGGGAGCCTGGGTGTTTCTCTGCTTCTCGCCAGCTGGGGAAAAGCCTTTTGGGGTAAAATCTCCTGCCCCACTGCAAAAGTGAGCACTGTGAGTGGGAACAGACAGAGGCCACACCGGGGGGCTGGCCCTGCTTTCCTACCTTCTTCTGATGTTGGCCACAGAGCATCAGCAGCCGCCTCGCCTGCTGGTCTGCAGGTGGCCTTCAGTGGGTGTTTGGCATGGCAGGGAGCAGGCTGGCCAGGGGTCTTTGTCGCTGTCTGCTGGCCACACATGGGCATGGTCCTCCCCTCTCCTGAACAGCCAGAGTTAGTCTGTGCTTGAAAGCAGGGACACAGGAGACTCAAAACAGGAGGGTGAGAAAGACTGAGAAAGGGCCTATGAAGACAGCACACACTACAGGGACATTGCCTGGTGAAAGGATGTGGAGACACCAAGTTGCCCCATTTTTCCTGGTGCCCTACGCAGCTGCGTACTGCTCCGGCGGCCAGCCCGATCCCCCGGCTGGCTGAGACGGCCAGGAAAGCTGCCCCTGCTCCGCCTCTTCCCCAAAGCCCCCACTCCTGTCCTGCCCCCATGCTGCCTCTCCCCACCCCTGCTCCACTCCATTCCCCCCCCCACTCCACCCCTTCCCCTTAGCTGCATCCCGGTGGACTGCAGGAGGGATCAGTCTCATCCTGCACTCACCGGGCGTCGGGAAGTGGAACGACCTGGCCCCAGCCTGCTCTGCTCCACCAGATCCCTGCTGGGGCGCTGGTGAGTGCTGGGGGGCGTTTCCCCCCACCGCCCAAGTTCCAAGGCTGGGAGCAGAGTGCAGCAGGCTGGGGCTGGATCCCTCCACTTCCCACTGCCCCGTGAGTGTGGGGTCTGGCCTGCCCTGCAATTACCGGGCGGCGGGAAGTGGAGTGACCTGGCAACAGCCTGCTCCGCTCTGCCAGCTCGGACTGGGGGACGGGGTGTTGTGTAGGGCACCAAAATGTCTAGGGACAACCCTGAATAGATTTTTCCACAGGGACCGATGGCTGTTAGAATAGAGCTATTCAGGTTGCTTGTACAGGCCTAGACTTTAAGAACTTAGGTGTATTTTTATCACTCAGCTAGTGACAGGGTTATAAAACAAAGAACCAAAGTCCCAGTCTGCCTGTCTGGGCCTTCTCTCCCTAGGAGAGTCTGAGCCCTTGTTCGTAAGTGTCATAAATAGATAGTTAAGGGTTAATGTCTCTTTTACCTGTAAAGGGTTAAGAAGCTCCATAAAGCTGGCTGACACCTGCACAGAGGACCAATGGGGGACAGATACTTTCAAATCTTGGTGGAGGGAAGTCTTTGTTTGTGCTCTTTGTTTTGGGGGTTGTTCGCTCTTGGGACTAAGAGGGACCAGACGTCCATCCAGGCTCTCCAAATCTTTCTGAATCAGTCTCTCATGTTTCAAACTTGTAAGTAATTAGCCAGGCAAGGCATGTTAGTCTTGTTTTTGTTTTCTCAACTTGTAAATGATCCTTGTTTGCTGAGAGGATTTTACCTCTGCTTGCTGTAACTTTGAACCTAAGGCCAGAGGGGTTTCCTCTGGGCTATATAAATCTGAAAAGTATTTTCCATCCTGATTTTACAGAGATGATTTTTATCTTTCTTTGTTTAATTAAAAGTTTTTTCTTTTAAGAACCTGATTGATTTTTCCTTGTTTTAAGATCCAAGGGTATTGGGTTTGGACTCACCAGGGATTGGTAGGGGAAAAGGAGTGGGGATGGTTAATTTCTCCTTGTTTTAAGATCCAAGGGGTTTGGGTCTGTGTTCACCAGGGAATTGGTGACGCCTCTCAAGGCTGCCCAGGGAGGGGAATGTTTTGGGGAGACAGGGAGTGATCCAGACACTAACTTCTGGATGGTGGCAGTGTTACCATATCTAAGCTAGTAATTAAGCTTAGAAGGGTCCATGCAGGTCCCCCACATCTGTACCCTAAAGTTCAGAGTGGGGAAAAAACCTTGACAGTAGGCTAAGGCCTTTGGCTAAGCAGCAGGGGCAGCCATACACTGGGAAGTGAACGGTCACATCCTCACCTCCCAAACCCGTCACACTGAACTAAGGTGGGGTTGGGCTGTTAGGAAGATGATCCTGTCCCAATAGTGCCCATCACCACCAGATAAAGAAACAGATCTTAAGGGAGCATCCGGTCTGGCAAGAAATCTCTTCTCAATGGTTGTGGTTGTGAAACCGTCATTACTGTAGAGTTTATCTTTATGGCCCCCGCTTTTCTGTTGTCAATCTGTCTGGTCCTCTAATTCTTTCTGTCTGCTGCAGAATTAATTTTACTGGGTGTAAGTTAATTAGGGGAGTGGGATGTAATTGGTTAGAGAATTCTGTTACAATAGGTTAGAATTGGTTAATTACATTTCAGTAAAATGATTGGTTAAGGTCTCGCTGAGAATATTACCGTATAAACTGGGGTCAAACAGGCAGTGGGCGGGGAAATTGGAATCATGCTTGCTAACGGGGGGATGGGAATAGGGAACAGGGAACAGGGACACAGGCAAGGCTTTGGACTGTCGGAGCTGGGAAGGGGGACGTGAGGTAAACACTCTGCAGTGTCAGAGCTCATAGACTCATAGACTTTAAGGTCAGAAGGGACCATTATGATCGTCTAGTCCAACCTCCTGCACAACGCAGGCCACAGATTCTCACCCACCCACTCCTGTAACAAACCCCTGACCTATGTCTGAGCTATTGAAGTCCTCAACTTGTTGTTTAAAGACTTCAGGGTGCAGAGAATCTTCCAGCAAGTGACCCGTGCCCGAGGCTGCAGAGAAAGGTGAAAACCCCCCAGGGTCTCTGCCAATCTACCCTGGAGGAAAATTCCTTCCTGACCCCAAATATGGTGATCAGCTAAACCCTGAGCATGTGGGCAAGACTCACCAGCCGGACACCCAGGAAAGAATTGTCTGTAGGGATGTGGGGTAAATGCTCTGTGGTGTCAGAGCTGGGTAGGGAACACTGGGGAACGGACTCTGTCCGTGTATAGAGATCAGCCTGACTGGTGTGAAGGGCTTTGGAATCTGCTTGCTTGGAAACTAACCCCAGTAAACATCCTTCTGTCTGCGCTTCGGACTTCTGGTCTTTTGCTGCTTGCTGTCTGTGTGACAAGAGCCAGGGAAGTGGGCAGGGGAAGGGAAAGCCCTCTAACAATGGCTCCTTGCTCCTCTCCCTCCAGGCTTAGGGGTCAAGGATGGGCAGGACTCCAGGCTCTGCTTGAGGGATCCTGGCACAGGGGCTGGTGGGGGAGAAAGGATTGTAGATTCTGACCTGCACTCTGGAGAAGAGGTAATAAGTGAAGGAGTATTTTTGATTCTTACGTTGCTTCAATGTCCCCAGGGCTAGAATTCTACATTCCATAGGGCCAAATGAGGGGGTGAAGCCATTTGGCTAATGAAAACCAGTGATCCAGGGGAGGTTTGCACTCACAACCTCAGCACTGCCCTATAAGTACTGTGTGCTAATCAATTGTGCCACTGGAGCACCTGTTAATTCCTAGTCTCTCAGTCCCCTAGGTTAATAAAGGCAAGGAGTCACCCCAAAACATTCTCAGTGGGGTTAGGAGCTGGTATCAACAAGTGTTGTACTTGGTGGGGTGGATTCTTCTTAAGGCTTCCAGGCACCATTTGACCCTTTTGTTCGTCCCTGTGTAATAACAGAGCTGACTGAGACTCACTGTAGAGTCTTGCTGCAGACCAACAGATCTGAAATCACTGATCACCAGGTCTGAGCATTCGTCCTGCTTTGGGACAGTGTTTCTCATCCAACAAACTGCCCAGTCTGCGCTAGCAGTGAGGGTCCCTCACTAACAGCTGAAATCAGGGAGAGCTGTGTGAAGTGCTGGGACCCAGGGGTGCCTGAACAGGGGCGAACAACACCCCAGGACTTTTAAAAATGGGAGGGCTCTGCCTTGCCACTTTGTAATGATTGTAAGAGTGAGTGAGGGTGGGGAGGGGGCCGAGAGCAGTGAGCGGGAGGAGGGGTCTTGGGGGAAGAGGCAGGGTAGGAGTGGAGGTTAGCAGGAGGGGTGTGGGGAGAGGGCTGCCCGCAGCAAGTAATGGGGATGGGGGCATGCAGGGGAACTGCTCCCTGTCCCAGCTCACCTCTGCTCCGTCTTCTCCCCTGAGCACGCTGCCCCCGCTCTAATTCTCCTCCCCTCCCAGGCTTGCCGCACTAAACAGCTGATTAGCACCACAAGTCTGGAAGGCGGGAGAAGTGGAGCGGCACCAGCGTGCTCAGAGGAGAAGGCAGAGGGGAGGTGAGCTGGGTTGGGGAGCTGCTGCAGGGGGGGCTGCCTGGCTCTTTGCCATGGCCCCCGCCCCTGCTCCGCCCCAGCCCTGCCCCCCCCGCCCCTCCGCCCCTGCACTCACTGCATGGTCCACTCCTCTGGCTCCCAGCCATGCTGCCGGCGAGCGCTGTGGGGCAGTTCCCCTCTCTCCCCAAACTTGGGAGCCAGGGGAGCAGAGCAGGCTGAGGCCCCAGGCCTGTGTGTGGGAAAGCAGAGGGGGGCTGGTCCCAGGCCTCTGTGGGTGACAGGGGGTTGGCTACTTCCTGCAGGAAGTGGAGTGACCTGGCCCCAGCCTGCTATTGCACAATCCCCAGCCACGCTGCACAGCATGCCCCAAGAGGGAGTGGGGGGCCAAGCAGATGATCCAGCACGAGGGGGTCATTCTTATTGCTAGCTGTCTCGTGGCAGTGAGTTCAACAGGCCTTGGCGCATGCTGTGTGGGGCAGGAGGTCCTTGTATTTGGAGCAGTGGGAGTGAACTGCGTGCAGTTGTGTCTCTGAGCACAACTGTGAATGTTATGGTGTGTGTGGGGGGTTATTGTGAGTGTGGCTGGGGGTGTGAATGTTTCTCTCTCTGGGGGTTGGACTAACATGTCCCTCTGGGTGTGTTGTATGTGAGTATTCTTGGGACTGTGTGAGTCCCTTTGTGTGTGTGTGTCACTTGCTGCAGAATACAAAATCCTGCAAAGCCATTTCCTACTGGTTAGCCTAGCAACACACTGATACAGTGTCACAGATGCACACACACAGAGAGCAGGGCTCAGCAGAAGGCAGCAGGGACACACACGTCTCCCCTGGGCCAGCTTGGACAATTGTCCATCACTACTCGGCACAGTGCTGGTGCCCCCACACGAGGGTGGGCAGTGACCGGGGAGAGAGGGCAGATGTGCTGGATCTTTAAAAGCAGCAAAGAGTCCTGTGGCACCTTATAGACCAATAGACGTATTGGAGCATGAGCTTTCGTGCGTGAACTCCCACTTCGTCGGCTAGATTCAGAAGGAAGCACTTTGGGAAAATCAGTCAAGGCACATAGCAGAGCTGGGACACAGATCCAGTGACCCCTGCACCACCCTGGGAGGGCAGTGGGGTTTAGTGGTCAGAGCAGAGAGGGGCTGGACACCAGGACCCCTGGGTTCTATCCTTGGCTCTGGAAGTGGAAGGGGTCTAGAGCAGGGGGACTGGGATCCAGGACTCCTGGGTTCCATAGGGGAGACTGTTTTCCCCTGTGCTTCCCTCCCTAGAGAACCCAGCCCAGCCCCCTAGTGGAGACTGAGCAGGAGTCGGGGGAATTGTTCTCCCACTCTGGAGTTATGATTCAAACTCCTCCCCCAGGGAATGTGACATCACAGAATCTGCCCCCCCACAACACAGAGAAAACTAGTGGGGTTAGGAGGATTCTAGCTGCAGACACCCCTTGTCATTGCAAAAAGCCCCCAAACCTACTTGCACCCACAAAACACCCTCTCAGGGTATACACCCCCTGCTAGGACAGGACCTCTTGCTCCCACCCCTTTTCTTATCACCACAAGCTGCTCCCAGCCAGGCACCACAGCCCATTCACACACCTTTTGTCACTACGTAGCTCAGTGGCAATCACTGCCCCGAAGTGACTCCGGTGCAGACACTCCCCACACGAACTCCCCACACCGGATTCTGTCCACACACAGAGAATTCTCTCTGCCCGGCTCCTTCGGTTCATCTTGCTGCTCCCCGTACTGCCGCCAGACACTGCTCATCTGCATAACCCCGCCCACGGACACGTGACACCTTCTGTCCTGCTGGTTTCAAGGGAGTGAGTTGCCCTTGGGGAGTGAGCAGGTCACAGCACGTCACAGCCCCAGCGCACGTCACAGCCCCAGCCAGGTTGGCTCCAGGCACCAGCTCAGCAAGCAGGTGCTTGGGGCGGCCAAGGGGAAGGGGTGGCACGTCGGGCTCTTTGGCAGCAATTCGGCAGCAGGTCGCTCGGTCCCTCTCGGAGGGAAGGAGCTGCCACCAAATTGCCACCGAAGAAAAAGGCGGCGCAGTGGAGCTGCCACCGATTGCGATCGTGGGTTGTTTTTTTTTCCCCGCCGCTTGGGGTGGCAAAAACCCAGCCCTGGCCCCAGCACGTCACAGCCCCAGCACACATCATAGCACGTCACAGCCTGGGGCAGGGAGATATTGGAGGAGAGGATGAAGGGAGGGAGAGACCCAGCCCCATAGACCCATAGGGGCAGGAGATATTGGGGTCAGGAAGAGAGGTGAGGAGGTTGGCAGAGACCAAGCCTAGAGTGCAGGGAAAATGAGATGGGGTGGAGGGAGGTGGGGAACAGAAGAGACATGTGTGGAGTGGTGAAATGTTTGTCCATGGAAACTGAGTCTCTCCCAGGACATGCTGTGCAGGGGGGAGCACAGGGGCAGAGAGAGAGACCCAGCCCCACAGAGCCCAGGAGGGATATTGGGGGCAGGGAAGGGATGGAGGGATGAGAGACCCAGGGCCACAGAACTCCCCTGGCTCCCAAGTTTGGGGGGAGGGGGGAACCACCCCACAGCACTTGCTGGCGGCATGGCTGGGAACCAGGGGAGTGGACCAGGCTGGGGCTGGGTCACTCTACTTACCATGCAGTGAGTGCAGGGGCAGGAGGGCGGGACTGGGGTGGAGCAGGGGCAGGGGCGATGGGGAAGAGCCAGGCAGCCCCTCCTGCAGCATCTCCCAGCCCCAGCTCCCCACTGCTCTGCCTTCTCCCCTGAGCACGCCGGCACTGCTCCACTTCTCCTGCCTCCCAGGCTTGCGGTGCCAATCAGCTGTTTAGTGCGACAAGCATAGGAGGGGAGGAGAATTAGAGCGGGGGCGGCGTGCTCAGGGGAGAAAACAGAGCAGAGGTGAGCTGGGACAGGAAGCGGTTCCTCTGCATGCCCCGGCCCTTGTTACTTGCTGCGGGAAGCCCTCTCCCCGCACGCCCCCAAACCCCCTCCCCAGCTTACCTCCTCTCCACTGCCTCATCTGAGTGTGGCTTTTGGTTCCCCCAACCACTTGGCACCCTAGGCAGCTGACTAGTTCGCCTAGTGGTTGCACCGGTCCTGGACACTGCCTATCAGCGGGATTCCTCCTCCTCCTCCTCAGTAAGATTAAAACTCCGCAGCTAGACAGCTGGTGCATCTGCTGCACCACAGTCCCCCATGCCTGAGCCTCCCTGCCAAAGCCCTGCACCCGGCTCCAGAGAATTAAGTCTCACATCTCACTGGGAACTCGACTTCTTGTGCTCAGAGAGTCTCGGCCCCCCTCAGTAACTGACCTGAGAAACACAGCGTCTGCAAAAGCAGCAAAGAGTCGTGTGGCACTTTATAGACTAACAGACATATTGGAGCATGAGCTTTCGTGGGTGAATCCCCACTTCGTTGGATGCATCAGTGTTTGCCTTTTCCAAAGAAGTGCCTGGAGTGCCTTTTTTTATGTGACCCCGTGGCCTAATGGATAAGGCATCTGATTTCGGATCAGGGGATTGAGAGTTTGAGTCCCGTTGTGCTTATGCAGCTTTACCTTTGGGCTAAAAGTCCTGCTCCCTTCAGGGCTGAAACCTCTTCTTGGCTGCTCAGGCCAATGCTCTGGCTTCAGCTAGAGCCCTGGGAAGGAGTTGGGGGGAATGGGCATGACAAAGGCTGGGGCAGGAGCCCCAGGTGCTTCCAGTGTAGCCTTTGCCCTTCCTGACTTGCCAAAGAAAATGGGCGGCTGCCCAGGCTAGTGTGTAGAGCAGTTTCCCTCTTCCAAATGTGCGCCAGTCTCTGTGTTTGAGATGGTTTGCTACATGGAGCCTGGGTGTTTCTCTGCTTCTCGCCAGCTGGAGAAAAGCCTTTTGGGGTAAAATCTCCTGCCCCATGGCAAAAGTGAGCACCTTGAGTGGGAATGGTAAGAGGCCCCACCAGGGGGGATGGCCCTGCTTTCCTACCCTCTTCGATAACTGCCACAGAGCATCAGCAGCTGCCTCGCATGCTGGTCTGTGGGTGGCCTTCAGTGGGTGTTTGGCATGGCAGGGAGCAGGCTGACTGAGTGTTTTTGTGCCTGTCTGAAGGCCACACATAGGCATGGTCCTGCCCTCCTCTTGCCCTGTCCTCGGTTGTTGTGTGGCTTTTAAGCCTTCCCTTGGAGCTGTCAGCGCCAGCCGCCTCTGCTCTAGGTGCCCAGAGGAGGAGAGGTGTGCTGGGTTCCAGCCTGGGAAGCCTGGCTCTGGCACTCCTTCCTTTAAATGCCATGTGGGCAAGAGGAAGAGCTGCAGCTACAGGGACCAAAGTTGTGGACATCAGATGAAGCAGCAAGAAACCAAACCATTAGGTCAACCCGCAGGAATCTCTAGCCAGACTGTTAAGTTCTAGGACCCCACCCTATAGCGGCCAGCTGGACCAAAGACCTATCTCCAGTGGGCATCAGTGACCCATGAGGAGGAGAAAAAAACCTTGCTGAAGTTTACCCAGGTAGAAAGTAACTATACACATTGAGCTCCAAGGCTTTGCAGCAAACTACAATATCTGCAGGAGGTCCCACTGAGATTTGAACTCAGATTCCAGGATTCAAAGTCCTGAGTGCTGCCCATTACACCATGAAACCTGCTCCCATTTTGTTTTCTAGACCCCTGGGTCTCTCGGCTGACTGGTTTGCACTCTGCACTTATTGCTTCCCACCAGCGGCTTCCTCCCGCAGGACTCTCTCTCCTCCTCCAGCGACTGTTGTCCTGCATTATGGGATCCGCCGGTCCTGCCCTGAGTCCCCACATCCCCCTGCTTGGTCTCCATTCCCTGCAGGCTGCAAAAATGTCAGGGGAGGACGCCCCTCCCTTCACTCGGTGCTCCCACTCATATCGGCCAGCTGCAGCCTCATCTCATGGAACTCGGGCAGCTGTCACTTGATCCGGTTGTACAGTCACAGGATCACTGGCTCGCCAGCCTGGATGCTCTTGTGGAAATCCCACAGGCAACACTGCAGGACTTGGCACCATTGGTTTCTTTGATATTGCGGTGTTTGCCTGACCGCTGGAACAAAGCCGCCAACTCCTCCCTCACCGACTTCCGTCAATCCCTCTGGTTGCCATAGAACCCTCTGATGCTTTCCTGTTCTGCCAACACCGCCAGGCCTCACCCCTCCTGCTCCTTTATCTTGCAAGCTCTGGATGTTCAGCTTCCAATGTCCTCTGCCCTGGGTCAGGGACAGGGACAGCTCCAGGCACCAGCGCAGCAAGTGCATGCCTGGGACGGCAAGCTGCAGGGAACAGCCTGCCAGTCACTGTGAGGGTGGCAGTCAGGCTGCCTTCAGCAGCATGCCTGCAGGAGGTCCTCTGGTAATGTGGATGTTGCCTCTCTCCTGATTCCTGAGGAAAGGAACCTTTCCAGGAAATGGCCATGGATTCTGGGAATCTGCATGTGGCTGGTGGAGAAGCACCAGGAATCATTTGGCTCCTGGAACACAAGGCAATTTAAAACTGGGTGCCCAGACACGGGCTTGAACCCTGGATCCTCAGATTAAGAGCTTGATGTATTACCAACTGAGCTAGTTGAGATCATCTTCGCCGTTCACCACAAGAGCAAGCAGATAGGCAAAAGAGAGGCAAAAAATGTCCCCAGAACCCCTCCTCTTTTTCTGCACAGCCGCTGACTGTCAGCAGGATTACTCCTCCTCCTCCCTTCTGTGCCTCAGTGTGACTAAATCTCCACACATAGACAGCCGGTCCATCCACTGCACCCCAATCCCCCATGCCTCAGCCTCCCTTCCAAAGCCCTGCACCTGGCTCCATAGAATTAAGTCTCACGTGTTGCTGGGAACTCGACTTCTTGTGCCCAGAGAGTCTCAGCCCCCCTCAGTAGATGACCTGAGAAACACAGTGTCTGCCTTTTCCAAAGAAGTGCTTGGAGGGTCTTTTCTTATGTTATCATGTGGCCTAACGGATAAGGCGTCTGAGTGTGGCTCAGAAGATTGAGGGTTTGAGTCTCTAGGTGGTTGTATTTCTGCAGTTTTACTATTGTACTGAACGTCCTGCTCCCTTCAGGGCTGGAACCTCTTCTTGGCTGCTCAGGCCAATGCTCTAGCTTCAGCTAGAGCCTGGGAAGGAGTTGGGGGTTGGGTGTCACAAAGGCTGCGGCAGGAGCCCCAGGTGCTTCCAGTCTAGCCTTTGCCCTTCCTGACTTACCAAAGAAAGTGGGCGGCAGCCTGGGCTAGCGTGTGCACCTGTCCCTGTGCTGGAGGGTAATTGCTACATAGCGTCTTGGGAGCCTGGGTGTTTCTCTGCTTCTTGCCAGCTTGGGAAAAGCCTCTTGGGGTAAAATCTCCTGGACCACAGCAAAAGTGAATACCTTGAGTGGGACCAGTAAGAGGCCCCACCATGGGGGCTGGCCCTGGGCCCTGCTTTCCTACTATCTTCTGATGTTGGCTACAGAGCATCAGCAACCGCTCTGCATGCTGGTGACCTTCAGTGGGTGTTTGACATGGCAGGGAGCAGCCTGGCTGGGTGTTTTTGTGCCTGTCTGAAGGCCACACCTAGATATGGTCCTGCCCTCAGTTGCTCTGTGGCTTTTAAGCCTTCCCTTGGAGCTTTCAGCACCAGCTGCCCAGAGGAGGAGAGGTGTGTGGGGTCACTTTTACAGATGCCCCTTCCTTGGTACTGCTCTTGCTCAGCTGCACAGAAAAGTTTTCATCCCCAACCTCTGCTTAGCAGCCCTCTGGCACCATTCCTGAGGGCTGCCCTGCCTCACTTTCTTCCCACCATGTTGGGAAAGACAGCTCTCATCATTAAAGGTCAGATGGGCCAACTAGGGGCAAGTAAGCTCCTTCTGTGTTTTCCTACTGCAGATCCCAAGGTCAGGAACTCACCTTGGGTAGAGGCACTGCTGTGCT
Organism: Gopherus flavomarginatus; assembly: GCF_025201925.1. Taxonomy (NCBI): domain Eukaryota; kingdom Metazoa; phylum Chordata; order Testudines; family Testudinidae; genus Gopherus; species Gopherus flavomarginatus. The sequence continues at coordinate 24,757 of NW_026114684.1, read as the reverse complement.
CCCAGAGGGCAAGCCATCTCTCCACAAAGCATAATGACAGGGACTGCCAAAGCCCAGGATTGAACCAGGGACTTTTCGATCTTCAGTCTAACGCTCTCCCAACTGAGCTACTTTGGCAGCTGCATGACAGTGTTTTGGCCTGTTGCTTCTCTATCTGGGATGTTTTTGTCAGCAGTCGCACACAAAAAGGACAGGAAAAGAATGGCTGCTTCACAGCCCCACTGGAGGAACCCGGGGCCCTTAGCTGTGGTGAGTAAGAAGTGTCTGTTAGCTGACAGGGCCTGCCCCCAGGAGCTGGAACAGTAGCTGCCACCTCACCCTTGGCTCCAGGCTGTGAGAAATGCTCATTGCCTGGCTGCATGGGCGGATGTTGCTCCGTGCTCTGGAGAGCGTCTGTATAGGTCTTTCAACCCCCCGTCTTCAATGAGACAGTCTGGTAAGGTCTCAAGTGTCCCCTCCGGCCTGGCAGCTGAGAGTCTGTGCAGACATCAACCCCCCTGCCAGCCCCAGAGCCAGCAGCAGCGCCAGGCCCCACTCCAGCACCACAGGGGCACTCAATGCACTTGCTGTGGGGAAATGGCTCCTTAGTGTCCAGCTGCTAGAGTGAGAGTCAGGAGAGAGCAGTGTCTGGCTCACCTTGGGGGAGAGAAGAGACCTGATGAGTGCGGATCTCCCTCAGCCTCCCCCGCAATGCTGGTCAGTTGTATTGTCACTGTGATAGTCAGTGCTTCCCTTCAGGGCCGGCCCTAGAGGAGTCCGGGGCAAATCCCATGGAGTCACTGACTTGGCTCCTTTCACACACTAGAGAGAGGAGCAGAACCAGGGTTATGGCTGATCTATGGGGCACTAGGTGAGTGGCAGAGGCTACAGGCACTGAGAGTTTGCCTGACACCTCAGGGACACAGGGGGAGGTGGAGTCCCAGGCATCTCTATGAAAGGAGCAGAAGAGGATTTACTTGGGGTGGGGAGAGACTTGAGAGCGTCTCAGGGGGTTGTACACAGGGAATTGCTCTGATAAGATACTGGCTAAAACACAGGCCTCGCTGTGAGCAGGATTTGAACCTGCGCAGAAGAACCCCACTGGATTTCAACTCCAACACCTTAACCACTCAGCCATCACAGCTGAAGTATAAAAGTGCCCCAATGCCAGAGAAACTGGTAAAGAATCACAATGACCAGGTGTGAAGTCATCTGAACTACAGAATTCCCACCGCAAACCTGGCTCCCAAAGCATAGGGGGGATTTGGGTTTGTTCTCTTTGCTTAGCCATGTGCAGTCGCACAGAGAGCGTGTTTAAAAGTCTCCCCTCCCACAGAGCGGGAATAGGAAATTATTCTCAACTTGAAGCCTGATGCGAATGAGGATGTCCGGACCACAGGGATAGGGACTGACCTTTGCTATAGAAACCAGTGACACACGGAACCAGGCTAAGGAAAATGTTTCCTGGAGTCAATAACTGGATTAGCAGCAGTATTGTGCAGAGAAATGTCTCACAAGAGGAGACAGCACATTGGTGATTTGGTAGCAGAAGTCACAGCTACAGCAGGGGAGGTCTAGCTTTGGTTTCTGGCCAATAGAGGAAGGAGTTTTATTATCTCCAAATTTCAGTAGAAAAATTCAGACCCAAACCGTGTGTGGTGGGAGTTTCTCTGGTTTCGTTTGTTTTTCTCATTTGAAATGTCCTTGATCATTTTTCTGGGAAAACTATTTGGACAAGGCAAAGGAAGAGTTAGAACAATTACAAATCTCCATGGGAGTAAAGAGGGTCTCTCAGCACCAGGGGAGGGGTGGAGATTTTCATAGAAGGGAGTTGAGGAGATAAATGAGAGGCTTTTGCTCCAGCAAAGGGAGCGGCTTGGGAGTTTCATTTTTACCAAGTGAATCCCCCCCACACACACACACACTGCTTCCCTGCTGCTGCTACCCCAGCTCAAATCTCACTGACACCCTCAGCATGTGACCTACAGCTTTCTCCTGACAAAGCCCTTATCTATCAGAGACAAAATCCCCTCATCTGCCCCTTCTCCCAGCTCAGCCCTCTGCCCCCAGAGCCCAGGACAACCCTGACCTAGCCATGCCTGGGGGGTTGGGCTTAATCTTCAAGGTCGAGCGCAAAATCTTCAGCTGGGGACGTTTCGCTCCCTTCCCACCTCGGCCCAAGCGGCAAGGGAGAAATGGATGAGATACGCCGGCTGGAAGACACCTCTCTCCCACTTCTCTATAGCCTTCTGTGACGTTATTAATATGAACTGGGACCGTAGGGATCATTGTTGCCACCATTGTTATATATGTGCAGCAAATATTGTGCAAAGGTTGTCGTGTGAGGTGTCTATGACAAGGTTATGATTTGCTGGTTATAATTTTGCTGGCTGTATGTGTGTACCATTTTTGTATTTGAAGTTATGAATATGGGCTATGTACTTGTATCTCAAATGTATTTGATTCCAAGTAGCCTCAGTGTCATCAGCCCCCAAGTCCTTCAGGAGTCCATAGCAAAGAGACCCCTCCACCCACAATCCTAGACTCCCTGAGAGGTGCCTCCCACACTCCCCCCCGACCCAATGGCGCATCAAGGATTAAAGTGGCAGCATCTAGTGTCAGTGGAGGTCAGTGGCTCAGGCCAGACACCTGAGCTGGGGACCCACCCCCATAGCACTGCTCGAGGGCCTTGGCCCGGAGTGTTCACAGCCCCTTCCTTACACCTCCGAGCCCAGCCAGGCTCCTCACCTGGAATAAAGCAGAAGCGTCTGTCGGCCTCGCTGCTGTCCAAGTTCCAGGTGCTGCTGTTGTCCCACAGGAAGCAGGCCGAGCTGCTGGGGCTGGGAGAGGGATCCTCCACCTCCTGCCCTGGGAAGGCTGGAAGGTCCCCACTGACCGGGCAGGGCGATGCCTTCTGCTGGAAATCGGGACTGGGCTCCTGGGGCTGCTGTTGCCCACACAACAAGCCCCAGAACCACCCTGCCCGGTTCTGCACCAGGGCTGGGTCCTGCTTGCCCAGCTGCATCCTGGCCCAGCTCCATTTTGGCCTGGCCGGTGCCTCTCCCACCTCGGCTTCTGCACCGGGAGCAGGTTTCCTCTTCCAGAAGGCTGGGCACTTCCATCTCCTGGCCCGGCCGCAAGCTCCTTCCCCGCCATTGGGGATGGTTGGGCCGCTCGGCTCCTGGGGAAGATGGCAGCTGCTTTCCACAGGCTCTGGGGCCGCCTGCAGAGCCTTCTTCCTGAACATCCTCAGGAGCCTGGCCATCCTGGAACCGAGCGGGGAGCAGATGTGAGTCTGGGGTCAAGGCAGCCTCTCACTAACCAACTTGTTTGATCTCTCCAAAACCCTGCCCCAGCTAGAGCAGCTCCTCCCCCCCCCACGGGGGAGCAGGGAGTGCAAGCTACACACACTGGCAGGAGTTCATTGCATGATCTGCTCCCCCTCAACCTTCCCCCTCGTCATCCCTGGGGCTGCAAGAACCGGGAGTCTCATCCTTTTCGAGCACTGGGGTCAGTCACAAAGACCACTGGTCACTTTGGACAAGCAGCTCCCTCCTGCCAGCCCAGGACACACTCACACTTCCTCCCACCCATTCCCCACCCAGGCTAGAGAAGGAACAGAACTCAGGAGTCCAGACTTCTCCTGGGAAACCATTCACCACTTCAAAGTCCCTAGACATAGCAAGGCCAGGGCCCTTTCGTTTCCCATTGATTTCCATGCTCAGCAGCTCCCCGGGTCCGGCCCAGCTCAGTGACTCTCAGCCTGGGGAACAGTCTCCCACAAGGGAAGGGCTGGGAGCCCCATTGCTGGGACCTTGCCAAACACACTGGAGACGGCTCTGGAGAAGCCCCTCCCCAGTCTGAGAGTGAGGGGCTTCTGGGGGCTGTTTGCAAAACTAATGTCCTTTGGGAGAGATTCTCTCCCCCTCTTTCTGCCTCTCCCCAGACAGACAGGGGATGCCACCATGGAGCACTAATGCCACTCACTTGCTCTGGTGATGAAGCAATGGATGGAGGATGTTCAATGTCATCCCTCGCCCTTCTCCTCACTCTCCAAGCCCAAGACAGGCTGGAGAGGAGGGTGGTGACCTGAGGAGTTACCCTGCCCAGCCAGCAGGCAGGGTGATGACACTGGGCGATCAGCTGGCAGTGAAAACAAGAGTCTGTCTTATTGCCAGGGAAAGGAGAAACTTGGCCAGCAGCAGGGGGTGCAGAACATCACCCTAGTGCAGGGGTGACAGCGCCTCCAGGATCCTGAAATCCCAGCACTTTACACACCTTCCTGGAGCCTCCCAACCCCCCTGGGCTGTCAGAAATGCAACCCCAACCCTACTGATGAGAAACAAACCTGGGGAGGGGAAGCTACTGACTCAGGGTCACACCAAGTGTCAGAAGTATAGATGGGACCCAGCAGTCCTTCTTTCCAGGCCCCTTTGCTAACCACTGCTGCACACTCCCTCCCACAGCTGGCAATTACAAGCAGGCCCTCATGGCCGCTCCCCCTGCCTATGAGAGGGAGTGTGCTCTGCTGGAGACACTGGACCAGGGGACTGGGAGTCAAGACTCCTGAGTTCCATTGATGGGATTTCATACTTTCCCGCTTTTGAAAAGTGCTGGGAATCTCCCAGACAAAGCTGCTCTGACAGTGCTAATCAGCATCTGACCATTCAAGGACGGAGCGCACTGCCCAGGAGGAGGAGTGTTTGGCTCTGGGGTTTCACTTCATCCCAGTCTAGAGAGAGGGGCCCAGCCATGGAGTTTGGCTCAAGAAGACCAATTCTCCAGTTTGTTAAGGGCATTTTGAATTCCAGTCCTGTGATCCAAAGTGCTTGGTGTCATTTGCAAATTTTAGAAGCATGCTCTCCACTCCATTTTCCAAATCAGTAATGAAAATATTGAATAGTACCAGACCCCGGACTGATTCCTGCCAGACCCAACAGGTACATCCTCTCTGTTGGACAGCCAGATATGGAGAAGGGCTCTTGGAGTCTGGGCTTTCAACCAGCTCTGCACCCAGATCACACTGATTGCATCTAGACCACATTTCCCTGGTTTGCTTGTGAGACTGTCCTACAGGACTGTGTCAAAAGCCTTAGTAACACCGAGCTAGATCCCATCTACTGTTTACCCACCTTCACTAGGCCTGGAACCCTGCCGAAGAAGGAAAGAGGATTGGTTTGGAATGATTTGTTCTTGACAAATCCATGCTCACTAGTCCTAAGAACCAAACTATCCTGTTGGTGCTGCTGACAAACTGATAGTTTAAGAATGTACTCCAGTATCTCTCTAGCTATGGAAGTGAGGCGAGCTAGTAAGTCTCAGAGTTCTCTTTGTTCCCTTTTAAAGATAGGTCCTGTCTTGTTGAAGGGTGGGAAGATGTTCTTCTTCAGGGATCTCAGACGAGAACTGGAGCACAACACCTGGTTTGTTAAGGCCACAAAAACAGAGGCAGGAACCTCTTCTCTCCTCCTGGCAAAGAACCCCAGGTACCTAAGAGATAGAGACACACATTCATGAATGGGCTTTAAAAAAGGCAGTGGTTAAAAAGTTTTGCCCCAACCATTTCTTGTTTCCACAGACTAGACATTTTAGCAAACTTCAGAATTCCTTGGTGCTAAACACCGGGAAACTCCCCTTTCTCCTTCACAGAGGGTTTGAACGCCCCTTATATCACCCAGGCTAAGGACTGCCCAGAGTTCGAGAACTGTCCCTGTTCCCATTGGACAGATGGGGAGGAGCCTGAGGTCCAGAGAAGGGAAGTGACCTACCCAAGGGCCTACACAGCAAGGCGGTGGCAGAGTCAGAAAGAGAAGCCACCGGTCCTGACTCCTGTTCTAACAACCAGGAAACCTCCATTCCCCAGAGGCAGGGATAGAGCTCAGGAATTGAGATGGTGGAGAAATTTAATTGAAACCATTTCTATCAGAAAATTCCATTCAGACTAAACCACTTTCTTTCTCGAAATCAAAATAAATGGGATGAAAGTTCTTTGCAAAAATATTTTGTTGCAAAACAAAAGCATCTCCTGTTTGTCAGAGTGTGTTAAATTGCCTCATTGCACACAAAGAGGAGACACTTAGATTACAAACATGAGATAAGATGCTTCACTCTGAGCTAAGGAGTTGCTGCTCTTAACAATTTCAAAATAAAAAAATACATATAAAAGAGACGATTTCAGCTAGTCTATTATGTCATAATTTGCTCTGAGCAAAAGTAATAGGACACCTCATATTGTGCACTACCCCTAGTGACACTCTCCAATGGATCCCCATCCTCCACCCACCGTGAGGTAGGTAGAAGCGGATCGTTATTATCTGTGCTTGAAAGAGGGAGAAGCTAAGGCTGAGAAAGGAGAATTGACTTGTCTTAGGTCACACAGCCAGCCATTGGCAGAGTTGGGAATAGGACCCAAGAGCCCTGATTTTCAAACTAACCATCAGATCTTGAATTTCAAACATTGACTGACTTTAGTAAAGTGTTCTCAAATGAGCTGCAGACCAACACTGCACAGTAATTATTCAGCAAGTATTGTAGGAAAACTGCAATGTTAGAGAGAATCATGAACTATTCAGAGACTACTAATGCACTGAAGCAGCAGAATTCATCAAACATATAACTGGTTCTGACTTATTTCCTTGGTCTTCAAAGAGAGCAACAAGGACCTGAGTCTCCTGCCTGTCAATAACCCCCTGCTCAGCCAATCAAGGTAGAGACTGAGAACAGGAGGCTGAGGGTTTTCACCAGAGAGCCCAAAGGATGGCCCAAGTCACCAGTGGGGATCACTGCCCGTGCAGTATTTCAGCTCCACATTTCTGGGTGGACCTCCCACAGTGTGTGCTGCCGAGCACTCCCCCGCAACACACACACACACACACACACACACCCCGCTCCTGGTGTTGGGAGGGGAACAGGTGAAAGGACAAAAGAAGAAAGAGACAAAGAGAAAGGAGGGAGGGATGGATGGAGGAAAAGGTGAAACAAAAAGGACAAACCCTAATGTCCCAGTGATTCTAAAGGACAAAATCCCAGGTGCAGAATAAAATTCTGCATCCTTAAACGTGTATTTTCCATGCCTAGATTTCAACTGTCAACAGAGAGATCAGACTGAACAGGTTTCAAACCTCGAGGAGGCTCTTACCTTCTAAACAGGGACATCTGTTTTCTAGTAAAATCACAAAAAGGGAAGGTGAAAACTCAAAAGAGGTTCCTCCTGGCGCTCACATCCATGAACCTGAATACTCTCTCAGTCCTCAAAGAGAGACCTGGAGAAGGAGACTTGCTGAAGCAAAGCCGCAGAGGTCTCTGAGGTTTCCCTGGCCCTTCGCCCCTGTCTTACCTGGCTGATGTCGCATCTTTCTGTGAGGTCACCACCTCCCCACCACCTTTGACCAATAGTGTGAGGTCCTGCAAAAGGCCTTTGTGATGTCACTGCCACACCCCGCCCTTGCTGTGCCAATGTCCTGCCCCGGCCAGGCACTTTGGAGGTTTGAGCTACTTCCTGTGGATCACCCCACTCAAGGAGCATTCGTTCTAGGAAGCAAGCCGGCTAGACAGTAATACATCAGACGCTTCTCCCAGCACTACACTCAGTTTTTCAGAAATTAGTCAACTTTATGGCCAGAAGAGACCATTAGAGCATCTAATCTGACCCCCTGCATAGCGCAGGCCTCCTGTATGACACAATAGCTACTTTTGGGGCAAACACATTCCACAAAGGCATCTAGTTTTCATTAAATGACATCAGAAGATGGCAAATCCACCACTTTCCTTGGTAGCTTGTTCCTGTGGTGAATCATCCTCGCTGTTGCATATTTGTGTCTTATTTGTAATATTTGTAATATGAATTTGTCTCTTTTCACCTTCCAGCCATTGGGTCTTGTTATGACTTTCTCTGCTAGACTAAACAGCCCTTTCATACCCAATCTTTTCTCTCCAATAAGGCCCTTCAACACTTCAGTAAAGTCACCTTTCAATCTTCTTTTGATAAGCTAAACAGGTTGAGCTCGTTCAATAGCTCACTAGAAGGCATTTTTCTCCAGCCCTCAGAACATTTGTTGGCTCTTTGCTCATCAGAATCCTGAACCCCAACTGGATGTGGTTCTTGTTCTTCTGCACAACATAGCTCCTGGAGAAGAGGGATCTGCAAATGCACATTCATATGATACCTTTATTTAATTGATGAAAACATAAACTAGACACTAAGAGGATTGGAACTGATTTCAGCTGATGGACAGCTTCGCTAGGTTTTTATGCATTTGGACAGTGAAATGTTGAATGTTTACATTCATATCAAGCCCCCCATATAGTGGAGCTCCTGAACATAATGGAGAATGGAAATGAAAATGTTTTCCTTTTTTTTAAAAAAAAGAAAGAAAGTTATAGAAGAACACTGGGGTTTGAAGTGAGGACCACATGAGCTGCAAACAAACACTCTACCACTGAGCTATATCCCCATGACAACAGGTCATGATCCAGATCATGGAATCGTGATCTCCAGGACTTTGAAGGACAAACCCTGCTTCATCGACGTCCTTCACCATTCCCAGACCACAGATGGTTTTTAAAATGGGGTTTTATTAAACTTCTTAAATGTGGTAAACACCACAACTTGCACACCCACCGATATAGCTTCTCCCACTGACATAGCTGCCACCTCTTGGGGAAGTGAATCAACTACACCCACAGGAAAACTCCCTCCCCTCAGCATAGAGCAGTGATTCTCAAACTATGTCAGGACCCCAATGTGAGATGTGACCCTGTTTAATGGTGCCTGGGGCTGAAGCCAAAATCTGAGTCCCACCACCCAGGGCTGAATCCCTCAAGCTCTGCTTTTCGCCCTCCCCCAACTGGGGCAGGGCTCAGGCTTTGTCTCCTCTGCCTCTGCTCAGTGTGGAGGGGCTTGGTCCCTCTTTCCAGGGCCATGTAGTAAGGTCTTTTTCAGCAGAAGGGGGTTGTAGTGAAAGGAAGTTTGAGAAACCCTGGCAAAGAGCCTCTGAATATGTCTAGACTTGGCTCCCTGTGGCACTATGGGTTATCAGACACTGAAAATACAGCCATGCAGACACCACACACCAACCTTGCCTAGCAGGCAAGAATCAAACCTCCACAGAGAGATGCTTGTTGTTTTTTAACCCAGCTCCCTAAGCACTCAGCCACAACCACTTAACAAAGGGGCTTTTCTACACTATGGTTCTGGTCTCACTGAAGGGTTATTTCCAATTGTTTGCTCAGACCAGCATTAGGGAAAATGGTGCCCTGGGCAAAACTTGTACTTTGGCACTTCCCCATTGCCCCTGAATGATCCCGACTCTCCCTTTACTGCTAGCTCCTGCAAGACCAACCCTTGCACCTCCTTCATCCCTAATCTTGCCCCCTCCTGTGCCCCCTTTGTCCTTAATTCCCTGTGCCACCAGCCACTGCCCCTCTTCTGCAGCCCCTTCACATGGTTCCAGTGCTGGGGGCCCTGCACTTGTTCTCCCTTTCCCTGGGCTTTGGCATCACTAGCCCTGCTTAGCAAGTAGGGTTCAGTGGTTCCCAAAATGTGGGGCATGACTCCTAGGGGGACACAGAGGAACATTCTTGGGGGCACCTCATGGCCAGCCCCCATGGAGGAAGCACCATTCAGCCTCACTCTGTCCCAGCTCTTCCCCAACCCCACCCTTATCCTGGGGCTCTGGCTTCCAGCTTGGCCTTGACCCCTTTACCCGTCTGCACCTCTCTCTCCAGCAAGCAATAGCCCCACTACCAGCCTCGGTTCTTGACTGCGGCTTCCAAGGGTCCACCGCCATGGTTAAGAGGGCACAGTGTGAAATATTTGGGGACCACTGGTTTAGGGTGATGTCCTCAATCACTTCTACAAAGTCCAATAAAAGCTATTCCTCATCCACCCACCCACCCCTCCATCAGGACGGACTAGGTATGTTCTGCTGCCCTTCAATCATACAGGAAGGATAATAACATTTCATTCCATTCAATCCTAAAGTAATTTGTAACCCACCACCAGCCAAAACTGGTCATTTTGGGAAAGCAGCCCCATGATGCTGCATACCTAGGCAGAGTAGGTGTGTCTATGCAAACACGGTCTGTTCCTGAAGCCTTTCCCACAGCTGGTCACTAGGTGTGAGGGGGGAGCTCATTCAGCCCCTGCTTCCACTTAGTATTTAAAAACACCTTAGTGTCCCTGTCTCTGCTGGCCTTAGATTTCTCATCTTGTCCATTTCTTGACATCTCGGCTGAGGTGACTGAGTGGTTAAGGCAATAGACTGCTAATCCACTGTGCTCTGTACGCATGAGTTCAAATCTCATCTTCATTGGCTGTGTTTAGTCTTCACTCCTCCTTTCTAAACAACCATCTCCCCTGCAAACAAAAGCCTGCTCAGAAACCCCCTTGCTTTAAACAAAATGTCTAAATCTCACATTTCTAAAAATAAAATTCTCTAGTCCTGTATGTCTTAGCTTTTATCTCAAAACGTAACGGCCTCATAATCTCCTCCAAACACCCTGAGACCTCCCCAAATTATTAAAATACCCCAGTTCTCAGCAAGGCCATGACAGTGACCCACAGCTAGAGTGTCTAGGCTAAGCTGTTCTGAAGGAGGCAACTCAAACATTTTCTCCCTGATTCCCTTGGCAAGGTCTGATTGGGAAAACAAAATTCCCCAAACTGAAAATCTTCAGCTGAAAAACCAGTACTAGCCATCTGGGGACTTTGGTTTGAATGTATTATTATTATTATCTTCTGATTTATGAATCAGTTTTGTCATCCAGGTGTGTTTCCAGCTGTTGATTTGTGGGGGAGACATGCCAAGCCATGATGTCTCTTCCCCTGTTTCATAGTTTCTTCCAACTTTCTAGAAAGCTCCTTTGCTATGATGTAAGGGCGGAGGAGTCTGCAGCTCGACCCTGGCAAATAGGGGGTGACCACGAGAAGGGGCTGCCACTCCAGGGGTTCTTCCTGGAAACAATGGGGGAGCCAAGAGCACACAGGCCTGTCAATCCAGAGCCACTTGGGAATGGTGAGGTGATGGCCTATCACCATCTCCTTGAGAAGGACATTGTGATCGTGTACACAAAGAGGGTTACGCACGGGGGAGTTCACCAAGGCACAGTTAATCGTGAGTGGGAGGAGAAGGACACGTCTGAGGAGCAGATTCCTGACCCAGCTGGGGCTACAAAAGTATCTGGGAGCACCTGGAGCAGCAGCCAGACATCCCCGAGAGTCTGGTCTCCAAATAGATGTTGGTTTTCACGATCGGGCTCCCCATCAGGGGATCGAAGACGTATGGGATGGGAGCAGAGCCTGAGAGTGCGAGAAGATTGTGAGAGCAAGAGCCTGAGGAAAAGCTGCAGGAGAAGCAGCAGCACCATGGACTGGGGATAGTGGAGCAGAGAGACATAGGGGGCTGCCCAAGGGTCAGTGGGGAAACACGCCTGGGGTGGCAAGACCCTGGGACAGAGAGAGCTGTGGTGGTGCAGCCGCAGATGCTGAGGGGCTGTGGGACCTGGATGAAGGTCCCCAGGGTGAAGCCCCCCGTCCTGCATATGGCCTGGATCCCTATGCAGACCCAGGAGGGGTCTGGCTGGCTGCTTGTTTGGGTTCTCCAGGATATTGGCTGGGAGGCCCTGTTGGGCGGTGAGCGTGTCTCTTTGGCACAGGATCCAGGCCCTGCTCCTGTAACGGAGAGGGTTTGAATTCAAATCCAGGGAACCAACTGGGTAAGACGGAAATGGTCAGTGAAAATGCAAACGACGTGGCTGGCAGTGGGGAGGGGCTGCTGGGCTCAGGATACCTGGCTACCTGTAACCAGCCCCCTGGGGCTGAGTGGGAGGGAGAGATGCTCCCCGCCCTCCTGCACACCGGAGAGGGGGATCACGCTGGCTCTGATGCTGTGACCAAAGCAAGGAGCTCGCTGCCTGCCCCCACTCGAACCGCAACTCACTAGGCCCCTCCCAGAGCTGGGGAGGAAAGCCAGTGCCCTGCCCTTACTGGAACCGTCACTTTGCAGGCCCTTCCCAGAGCTGGGGAGGGAAGGCAACGCCCCAACCCCGCTCGAACCGCTACTCCCCAGGCACCTTCCAGAGCTGGAGAAGGAAGCCAGCGCCCCACCCCCACTCAAACCGCCACTCCCCAGGCCCCTGTCAGACCTGGGGAGGGAAGCCAGCGCCCCAGCCCTGCAGGAAAGACCAGGTCCCAGTCCCCTCTCAGAGCTGGGAGGGGAACCCAGCGCACCAGCCCCGCAGGAACGGCCAGTCCCCTCGCAAAGCTGGGGAGGGGAGGTAGCACCCTGCCCCCGCAGGAACGGCTGCTCCCCAGTCCCCTCGCAGAGATGGGGAGGGAAAGCTGTGCCCCGCCCCCGCTGGAATGGTGGCCCCACAGTCCATTCGCAGAGGTGGGGAGGGAAGGCAGCGCCCCGACCCTCAAGGAACGGCCGCTCCCCACTCTCCTGGTAGTGCTGGGGAGGGAACCCAGCGCCCTGACTCTGTAGGAACGGCAGCTCCCCAGTCCCCTCGCAGAGCTGGGGAGGGATCCCAGCACCCAGCCCCCGCTTGAACTGCTGTTGCTCAGTCTCCTGGCAGAGCTGGGGAGGGGAGCCAGTGCCCCACCCCCCCTCAAACCGCCACTACCCGCTCCCCACCAGAGTTGGGGAGGGAATCCAGCGTCCCTACCCCGCTTGAACCGCCACTTCACAGGCTTGTCCAGAGCTGGTGAGGGAAGCCAGCCCCCCGCCCCTGCTAGATCCGCGAGGCCCCAGGCCCCTCCCTGAGCTGGGGAGGGAAGCCAGTGCCCCTCCCCCACTCGAACTGCCACTTTCCGCTGCCCCCCAGAGTTAAAGAGCGAATCCAGCGCCCCTCCCCTGCTGGAACCGCCACTCCCCGCTCCCCTCCCAGAGCTGGAGAGGAAATCCAGCACCCTGCCCCCACTCAAACTGCCACTCCCCAGTCCCCATCCAAAGCTGGGGAAGGAAGCCAGCCCCCCCCACCCGCTGGAACCGCCACTCCCCACGCCCCTACGAGAGCTGGGGATGGGAGCCACCTCTCCCACAGGAACCTCTCCTTGCAACCTCTCCTCATGGACTGTACCGCACTGAGGTCAGCCAGGTCCCTTGGTCTCCGCAAGGAGGGATCTTTCTGCAACTCGGCCTGGAACTCAGCAGCTGGCACAGGGATGGGGACCTGCTCTGTCTCGTCGGCTGTGTCTGAGGCTGCAGCCTCTCTGAGCTGTGTCCCTGGGCGTTCCCTCCCCACCAGGTTAGGGTCCTGCACCTCGGGCACAGTACCTTCCGTGTTGTCAGGGTGCAGTGCCCTGCGCTGACTCTGACTATGGGTCATGACCAGGGCACCCCGGGCGTTGCTTGGCCAGACCTCCAGGGCCCCCCCATTAACACCTCCGTGGGCAAATGTGGGTGTATCCCCACGTCCTTGGGCCCTCCTTGACCCCCCACTTCAGGTGTACCCTTGCCGCGGGAACCTTGAATGAGGTCCCGCACACACCCATCAGGGTCAGGTAGGTGTCGGGAACCATCCGATCTGAAGCCACCACCTCGGGCCGGGCCAGTGTCACCTCTGTACCCGTGTCCCACTGACCTTTCTCCCATCTACCTCCAGGGAAACAAGGCACTCTCTCCAGAGGGGCAGCCCCACTCCCACCCTGTAAACCAAAAACTCAGAGCCTGGAGCTGATATGGGGACCTCTTCCCTTTTTTACTGGTGGTACGCTGCCAGCCCCCCTTTCTTGGGAATGTTGCCCCTCATCCGACTGGGTCTTTACCCAGTCAACCCTCTGCGGGTTGGGTCTGCTCGGTCTGTCCCTGAGCTTGGGGCACTGGACCCGTATGTGGCCTCGTTGGCCACAGCGATAGCAGCCCATGTCTCGTGGGTCCCCTCCAGTGGGACGGATGGACCTGATGCTGGATGCTCCCTTTTGGTGGGTGTTCTCCATAGGCCCCCGCTGGGAGATCCCATGGTGACTCTCTCTCTGCGTTGAGGCAGGCTTGCTCCATCGAGACTCCTGCATGTTATCCCCTGCCCAACTGTCCACAAATTGGTCGGCCAGCTGGCCTGTGTGCTGCAGCTTCTCTGGCTTCTGGTCCATCAACCACAACCTCAGGTCGGACGGGCACTGCTCGTACAGGTGCTCCAGTATGAATAGGTCAAGCAGGTCCTCTTTAGTATGGGCCTCAGCTGTCCACTTGCGGGCATACCCCTGCTCCCAATTGATCAGTTGTAGGTGTCAGGGACTCTAACCCAGACAACATGGATCCTGTGCAAACCTGGACTGGGACTCTAACCCAGACCTAAGTAGTCAGGGACTCTAACCCCGACAACCTGGACCCTACTCAACGGGTAGGTGGACGTTGCTGGATTTCTACGAGTTTCAGCTGGTTCACAGAACACGCCTTATCGCCAACGCAGAGATCAGATCACCAGGCAAGGCTCCTCTAAACTGGAGGATGCGCGCTGCGTTGCCTCAGGGTCCGATCCCCCGCCGGACAGTCAGACGGGTCCCGGCGGAGTCGCCAAAGATGTCAGGGACTCTAACCCAGACGGCAAAGTTTGTTGTCTGACCGCGAGAGAGACAGGCAACACCAGCAAGGTCCGATTGAAAGCTTTTTATTGACAAGTGCATGCATTAATAGAGAGCAGCTTGTCTTTAGAGAGAACCAGCCTGCTTTTTACATTTTAGTATAAGCCTATATAGACAGTTTTGTTGTGTTATAAATTATTTACTGGAGCAACCCACCCCCTTTTTTTAACAACTAGAAACTAGACACCTTTAGTATACATGCATGCCTAAAGTTAGAAATGTAGGGGAGTTTAAAACAAACAAAGAACAAAACCAGGGAGCGAAAACAAGGAGGCTGGGAAACTAGGACTTTTATTAGTTTTTTGAAGGAGCTGCCCGAACACAGCACATTTGGTACTATGCCAGGAATGCAGCTTTTTTTTTATTTTACTTTTTCCCAGCGCTTGTGAGACATGCTGCTGCTTTTTAGTGTTTTTTACTTAGGGATTACCCACAAACCTTTGTTAGCCTGACTTTGGTTAGGTTGGCATACCTGGTTTTGTTTGCTATATTTTTATTCAGGCCTAACAAGTGGAAGCTGAGAGCACAGGCCAGCGAGTGGCCAGCAGGAAGATGTGTGCTAAGCGCCTTAAGAAAGACCTGGTGGAGCTGTGCAAGCAGAGGGGGCTGTGCATTGGGAGGTCCACCAAAGAACAGCTAATTGCCCAGCTGGAGGAGAAGGATCGCTCGGGTGAATGGAGCTCGGTCCATGAGGGAAGCTGCCCAGCGGACGCAGCGTGGGCCCAGGGGCCTGACATGGCTGGGAGAGGCCAGACTGCTGCCGAGGACACCCCAAGACCCTGCCCACCTATAGCTAGGAAAGAGAGGTTGGGGGAAGCCCAGTGAATACTGAGGGCACCCTGATCCCGGTGGCCAGCAGGGGATCATCCTGGCGGAGCTCCCCATCCCTGGAATGGATGTGGATGGAACATGACAGGGAGCTGAGACGAGAAGAGCTCGAGTTAAGGAGGTAAGAACTAAAGGAGTGGGAGAACCAGAGTAAACATGAGGAGAACCAGCGCCAGCATGAGTGGGAGGAGAAGGAGAATCAGCGTAAGCATGAGCTGGAGCTGGCCTGGCTGAGGAGCAGTGGGGCTCTGGCTGTAGCGAGTGAGGGGTCACCCAAGCCTACAAAGAGCTTTGATAAGGGCTTGCTGCCCCAGCGTAAGGAGGGGGAGGACATAGACACCTTCCTGACAGCCTTTGAGAATGCCTGCGAGCTGCACAGGGTTGACCCTGCAGACAGGATCTCATTTCTCACCCCCTTACTGGACTCCACAGCCATGGAGGTGTATAGCCGACTGAAAGGGGCGGAGGCAGGGGACTACGAACTGTTCAAACAGGCCCTGCTACGGGAGTTTGGGCTGACTCCTGAGATGTACCAGAAAAAGTTCCGGAGTCAGCGTAAAACCCGTGAGGTCACATACCTATGTTAGGCCTGAATAAAAATATAGCAAACAAAACCAGGTATGCCAACCTAACCAAAGTCAGGCTAACAAAGGTTTGTGGGTAATCCCTAAGTAAAAAACACTAAAAAGCAGCAGCATGTCTCACAAGCGCTGGGAAAAAGTAAAATAAAAAAAAAGCTGCATTCCTGGCATAGTACCAAATGTGCTGTGTTCGGGCAGCTCCTTCAAAAAACTAATAAAAGTCCTAGTTTCCCAGCCTCCTTGTTTTCGCTCCCTGGTTTTGTTCTTTGTTTGTTTTAAACTCCCCTACATTTCTAACTTTAGGCATGCATGTATACTAAAGGTGTCTAGTTTCTAGTTGTTAAAAAAAGGGGGTGGGTTGCTCCAGTAAATAATTTATAACACAACAAAACTGTCTATATAGGCTTATACTAAAATGTAAAAAGCAGGCTGGTTCTCTCTAAAAACAAGCTGCTCTCTATTAATGCGTGCACTTGTCAATAAAAAGCTTTCAATCGGACCTTGCTGGTGTTGCCTGTCTCTCTCACGGTCAAACAACAAACTTTGCCGTCTGGGTTAGAGTCCCTAACACACTTGTTCCAGGGAGACCCCTCGTGCACCAGCCCTTTTTCCGGTCACCCCCTCTCTGCCAGGGTCAAGCTGCAAACTCCTTTGCCCCTCGGACCGCTCCTGCAATCCCCCCGGGGGACACTGTTACTGCAAAGTCCTTCTCTCTGGTCACACACTCCCAGTGGTTAATCACCCCCTGACCCTGTCTCTCTCTGGTCCTTGTCAGTCCCCCTTTGTTTACTTCTCCCCAGTCACTTACTGCAGGAAGCGCCGTCCATGAGGTGCAGTAAATCCCACCATTGCCACCAGCTGTCACGGAGTGTGGAGGAGTTGGGGCCCTGCACCCCTTTTCCTGCAATTCACCAGGACTCTCAGCCAGCCAGTAAAGCAGAAGGTTTGTTTAGACGCCAGGAACACAGTCCAAGACAGGTCTTGCAGGCCCAGACAACAGGATCACCCCAGTTAGGTCCATCTTGGGGCCCCAGGAGCACCACAGCCCCATTTGGGTGGGGGCTCAGAGCCCTGTCTGTCCTTCCCTTCCTCCCCCAGCCAGCTCCAGACTGACAAACCCCCTCCAGCCCTTCCTTCTCTCTCAGTTACTTTCCCCGGGCCAGGAGGTCATCTGATCCCTTTGTCTCCAACACTTTCAGCTGGCACCTTTGCAGAGGAGTGACCCAGGCCATCAGTGGCTAGGAGATAGAGTGCCAGGCATTTTGGTGAACTGGCCCTTTGCTTTGCTAGATACTTAAGAACTGCCATGGGGACACTGAGGCACCAACACAGTATTCACAGACCACAGTAAGAACAGTCCAAGTTCGTCACACCACCTGGCTGCAGGGAGACTGGGATGTGCTGAGCTAAGGGAGGCAAAGGCTGAGGCCCTGAGAGTTTCCTGTGCTGAGTTCAACTCTCAATAAACCCTCCTATTTTATGCTGGCTGAGAGTCACTCCAGGCTAGAGAACAGGAGGCATCAACCTCTTCAGGGGTGAGGAAGCCCGGGGTGTCCAGAGCATGTGGACTCCCTGAGGGGGCCCACTGCAGAGACAGAAGTGCTAAAGCTCAGAGAGGTGTGGCTCCAGGATGTAGAGGGGCCTGACCCAGAGTGAGAGTGGACCCCCGAGAAGGGCTGTCGCACTGAAAGGGGCACCCCCCACGGACCGCATGGGGCCACGAGTGGGCACGATCTGTGAGTCCGTGACAGAGGGTATGTGAAGGGAGTGTGGAGCAGGACAGGGGGGATGGGGAACGATCAGATGCGAGGGGGGGGCGAGACGCAGGGGCCAGTCGGATCTGGGGTTGTGGGATGCGGGGTGGTTAGACCTGAAGGGGCGGGATGTGGGTCGGGGGGTGGTTGGACCCTGAGGTGGGGCAAGTCAAGGGGCAAGGGGGCAGGTCGGACCCAGGCAGGGGGCATTTCACAGGGCCTGGGGGGCTGGAGGTGTGGTCGGGGGCACTTGGACGCAGATGGGGTGGGGGGCGAAGTAGACCAGGGAGGTGTGGGACACGCTGGGGAGGGTGTGAGACACAAGAGTTTGTGGGAAGGTGCCAGGGGGCAGGGGTTTGAGAGGCGCTGTCTGTGAGGTCTCTGTGGGGGGAGAGGATGAGCAGGGGGGTCTGAGAGGTGCTGGCTGGGGGATCCCAGCAGGCGGGGCTGAACGGGGGGGTCTGAGACAGACTGGCTGGGGGGGGGTCTCTGCAGGGGGAAGGAATGAGTGGAGCGGTCTGAGAGGTGCTGCCTGGGGTGTCTCTGCAAGGGGCGGTGATCAGCAGGGGGGGTCTTAGGTCGGGTGTGCTTGATGGCACTAGCAGGCCGCATGTGGGAAGGATTATGCAGCCTGAACACTTTTGCCACCCCAATACCCCTGGGGTTCAAACTGAGATTGGCTCTTTTCCCAGCACTCTGGGCTGCGATTGGGGCTTTCTTGGTTCAGATCCCCCCCTCTTGGCTTTTGGCCAATTTTAGGTTTGAGCAGCCGCTCCCCACCTATTGGCCCAGATTCAACACCTCTGCCATCCGCACCTTACACTTTTCAGCTTTTACCATCAGTCCTGCCTCCTTGAGGCAGCCCAGCCCCCTCTTCACCTGGGACACCTGTTCCTCCCAGGTCTGGCTAAAGACACACGTTATTGTATGCCAGGGCCATGTTCTCCATTCCCCTCAGCTTCTCTAGAATCTCCCCAGGCCTAGGGATGGGGTTGGCATTGGACACTGTGATGGCTTTAAGGTATCGATGGTCCCCCACTAAACCAGATCATCCTGTCTCCCTTGGGGATCCACCCCACAGGTGAGACCAATGGGCTGTTGAATGGCTGGATGCCATCTAAAGCCAGCATGTCCTTGACCTCTCTCTCCAGGTTCTGGGCTGCTTTCCCAGTGACTCTGAACAAGGAACACCTCATGGAGAGATTGGGTCCCACCTCAGGGAAGAGATCCCCCAGGGGGTCTTCCCCCTTCTCCTCCCAATCCTCCCCCTTCCAGGTTCAGGGGTCCCCTCACTCTCCTCCCATCCAGCAGCTCGAAAGGGAAGAACCCAGTGGATTCCTGGGGCATCACCAGCTGCCTCCCGATTCCCCCCAGTTTTACTTCCCGTTGGGGAGCCCATTCCCGGTCAGGAATCCCTTCTCCCGCAGGACTCTGTCCCTGCAGCCTTCCCCAAGGGGGTTTGCAGAGCTGTGGCCAGCAAGTTCCCTCAGCTTCTCCAAGGAGGGATCCCTCGGCAGATCACCCCAATGGTTGGGAGGGGCCTGGGGAGAATTGGTAAGAGCGGTGGCGGGGCACTGGCTTCCCTCCCCAGCTCTGGGAGGGGCCTGGAGAGAGGCGGTTGCAGCGGGGGTGGGGGGCTGGGATCCCTCCCCTGCTCTGGGAGGGGAGTGAGGAGTGGCGGTTCGAGTGGGAGCAGGGCGGTGGATTCCATCCCCAGCTCTGGTAGGAGGCCTGGGGGGTGGCGGTTCGAGCTGGGGCGGGGAGCTTGCATCCCTTCCCAGCTGTGGTAGCGGCCTGGGGGTGGCAGTTTGATCGGGGGCAGGTCCTCTGGGTTCCCTCCCCAACTCTGGAAGGGGCCTGTGGAGTGGCGATTAGAGCAGGGGGCAGAGAACCAGCTGTTCTGGGAGGGGCCTGAAGAGTGGCGGTTCGAGCGGGGGCGGGGCACTGGTTTCGCTCCCCACCTCTGGGAGGAGCCTGGGGAGTGGCGGCTCCAGTGGGGGCGGGGCGCTGCCTTCCCTCCCTGGCTCTGCGAGGGACTGAGGAGCAGCTGTTCCTGCGGGGGTGGGGCGCTGGGTTCCCTCCCCAGCTATTAGAGGTGCATGGGGAGCGGCGGTTCCTGCGGGGGCGGGGGCGCTGGGTTTCCCTCCCCAGCTATTAGAGGGGCATGGGGCAGCGGCGTTCAGCGGGGGCAGGGTGCTGGGCTTCTCTCGGCCAGCTCTGGGTAGGACCTGTTGAGTGGCGGTTCGAGTGGGGGAGGGGCGTTGGCTTCCTTCCCCAGCTCTTGGAGGGGTCTGGGGAGTGGTGGCTCCAGCGGGGGCGGGGAGCTGTCCTCCCTCCCCAGCTCTGCGAGGGGAGTGGTGTCGGCCATTGGGGCGGGGGGCGGGGGCACTGGCTCCCCTCCCAGCTCTGCCAGGAGACTGAGCAACAGCAGTTCAAGCGGGGGCTGGTGCTGGGATCCCTCCCCAGCTCTGCGAGGGGACTGGGAGCTGCCGTTCCTGCGGGGGTGGAGCGCTGGGTTCCCTCTACAGCTGTGCCAGGGAACTGGGTAGTGGCCGTTCCTGCTGGGGCAGGGCAGTGCCATCCCTCCCCAGCACTACCAGGGGACTGGGGAGCTGCCGTTCCTACAGAGTCAGGGCGCTGGGTTCCCTCCCCAGCTCTTCCAGGAGAGTGGGGAGCGGCCGTTCCTTGAGGGTCGGGGCGCTGCCTTCCCTCCTCACCTCTGCGAATGGACTGTGGGGCCACCATTCCAGCGGGGGCGGGGCACAGCTTTCCCTCCCCATCTCTGCAAGGGGACTGGGGAGCAGCCGTTCCTGCGGGGGCAGGGTGCTACCTCCCCTCCCCAGCTTTGCGAGGGGACTGGCCGTTCCTGCGGGGCTGGTGCGCTGGGTTCCCCTCCCAGCTCTGAGAGGGGACTGGGACCTGGTCTTTCCTGCAGGGCCGGGGCGCTAGGTTCCCTTCCCAGCTCTGCCAGGTAGACTGGGGAGTGTCCGTTCGTGCGGGGCGCGGGGTTGCTGGCTTCCATCCCCAGCTCTTGGCAGGGGCCTGGGGAGTGGTGGTTTGAGTGGGGGTGGGGCGCTGGCTTCCTTCCCAGCTCTGGAAGGGTGCCTGGGGGAGTAGCGGTTCGAGCGGGTTGGGGCGTTGCCTCTCCTCTCCCAGCTCTGGGAAGGGCCTGCAAAGTGACGGTTCCAGTAAGGGCAGGGCAACTGGCTTTACTTCCCAGCTCTGGGAGAGGCCTAGGGAGTGGCGGGTTCGAGTGGGGGCAGGCAGCGAGCTCCTTGCTTTGGTCACAGGCCTCAGAGCCAGCGTGATCCCCCTCTCCGGTGTGCAGGAGGGCGGGGAGCATCTCTCCCCTCCCACTCAGCCCCAGGGGGCTGGTTACAGGTAGCCAGGTATCCTGAGCCCAGCAGCCCTCCCCCTGCAGCCACGTCGTTTGCATTTTCACTGACCATTTCCGTCTTACCCAATTGGTTCCTTGGATTTGAATTCAAACCCTCTCCGTTACAGGAGGCAGGGCCTGGAACCTGTCCAAAAGAGACACAGTCACTCACCCAACAGGGCCTCCAGCCAATATCTGGAGAACCCAAACAAGCAGCCAGCCAGACCCCTCCTGGGTCTGCATAGGGATCCAGGCCATATGCAGGACGGGGGGCTTCACCCTGGGGACCTTCAGTCCAGGTCCCACAGCCCCTCAGCATCTGCGCTGCACCACCACAGCTCTCTCTGTCCCAGGGTCTTGCCACCCCAGGCGTGTTTCCCCCACTGACCCTTGGGCAGCCCCCTATGTCTCTCTGCTCCACTATCCCAGTCCATGGTCTGCTGCTTCTCCTGCAGCTTTTCCTCAGGCTCTTGCTCTCACAATCCTTCGCACTTCAGGCTCTGCCTCCCATCCCATACGTCTTGCGATCCCCTGATGGGGAACCCGATCGTGAAAACCATCATCTAATTGGAGACCAGACTCTCGGGGATGTCTGGCTGCACTCCAGCTGCTCCCAGATACTTTTGTAGCCCCAGCTGGTCAGGAATCTGCTCCTCAGACGTGTCCTTCTCCTCCCACTCACGATTAACTGTGCCTTGGTGAACTTCCCCGTGCGTAACCCTCTTTGTGTACACGATCACAATGTCCTTCTCAAGGAGATGGTGATAGGCCATCACCTCACCATTCCCAAGTGGATTGGATTGACAGGCCTGTGTGCTCTTGCTCCCCATGGTTTCCAGGGAAGAACCCTGGAGTGGCAGCCACCTTCTCGTGGTCCAACCCCCCTCTTGCCAGGGTCGAGCTGCAGACTCCTCCGCCCTCACATCATAGCAAGGAGCTTCTAGAAAGTTGGAAGAAACTATGAAACAGGGGAAGAGACATCATGGCTTGGCATGTCTCCCCCACAAATCAACAGCTAGGGAAACACACCTGGATGACAAACTGATTCATAAATCAGAAGATAATAATAATAATACATTCAAACCAAAGTCCCCAGATGGCTAGTACTGGTTTTTCAGCTGAAGATTTTCAGTTTGGGGAATTTTGTTTTCCCAATCAGACCTTGCCAAGGGAATCAGGGAGAAAATGTTTGAGTTGCCTCCTTCAGAACCGCTTAGCCTAGACACTCTAGCTGTGGGTCACTGTCATGGCCTTGCTGAGAACTGGGTATTTTAATAATTTTGGGAGGTCTCAGGGTGTTTGGAGGAGATTATGAGCTGTTACGTTTTGAGATAAAAGCTAAGACAGACAGGACTAGAGAATTTTATTTTTAGAAATGTGAATTTAGACATTTTGTTTAAAAGCAAGGGGGTTTCTGAGCAGGCTTTTGTTGCAGGGGAATGGTTGTTTAGAAGGAGGAGTGAAGACTAAACACATCCAATGAAGATGAGATTTGAACCCATGCGTGCAGACCACAATGGATTAGCAGTCTATTGCCTTAATCACTCATCACCTCAGCTGAGATGTCAGGAAATGGACAAGAATGGAGAAATCTAAGGCCAGCAGAGACAGGGACGCTAAGGTGTTTTTAAATACTAAGTGGAAGCAGGGGCTGAGAGCTCCCCCTCACACCTAGTGACCAGCTGTGGGAAAGGCTTCAGGAACAGACCTGTTTGCATAGACACACTACTCTGCCTAGGTATGCAGCATCATGGGACTGTTTCTTCCAAAATGACCAGTTTTGGCTGGTGGTGGGTTACAAATCACTTTTTAGGATTGAATGGAATGAAATGTTATTATCCTTCCTGTATGATTGAAGGGCAGCAGAACATACCTAGTCCGTCCTGATGGAGGGTGGTGTGGGTGGATGAGGAATAGCTTTTATTGATTTTTGTAGAAGTGATTGAGGACATCACCCTAAACCATGTCCCCAAACATTTCACACTGTGCCCTCTTAACCATGGTGGTGGACCCTTGGAAGCCGCGTCAAGAACCGAGGCTGGTAGTGGGGCTATTGCTTGCTGGAGAGAGGTGCAGACGGGTAAAGGGGTCAAGGCCAAGCTGGAAGCCAGAGCCCCAGGATAAGGGTGGGGTTGGGGAAGAGCTGGGCCAAGGAAGTGAGGCTGAATGGTGCTTCCTCCATGGGCTGGCCATGAGGTGCCCCAAGATGTTCCTCTGTGTCCCCCCCTAGGAGTCATGCCCCACATTTTGGGAACCACTGAACCCCCCTCTTGCTAAGCAGGCTGTGTGCCAAGCCCAGGGAAAGGATAACAAGTGCAGGGGCCCCAGCACTGAACCATGTGAAGGGGCTGCAGAAGAGGGCAGTGGCTGGTGGCACAGGGGGTTAAGACAAAGTGGGCACAGGAGGGGGCAAGACTAGGGGTGAGGATGTACAAGGGTTGGGCTTGCAGGAGCTAGCAGTAAGGGGAGTGTGGATCATTCAGGGGCAATGGGGAAATTGGTCCAAAGTACAAGTTTTGCCCAGGGCAACCATTTTCCTAATGCTGGTCTGAGCAAACAATTGGAAATAACCCTTCATGAGACCAGAACCATAGTGTAGAAAAGCCCTTTGTTAAGTGGTTGTGGCTGAGTCTTAGGGAGCTGGGTTAAAAAACAACAGGCATCTCTCTGTGGAGGTTTGATTCGTTGCCTGCTAGGCAAGGTTTGGTGTGTGGTGTCTGCATGGCTGTATTTTTCAGTGTCTGATAACCCATGGTGCCACAGGAGCCAAGTCTAGACATATTCAGAGGCTCTTTGCCAGGGTTTCTCAGACTTCCTTTCACGACACCCCCTTCTGCTGAAAAAACTCCTTACTACATGGCCCTAGGAAAGAGGGACCAAGCCCCTCCACACTGGAGCAGAGGCAGAGGAGACAAAGCCTGAGCCCTGCCCCAGTTGGGGGAGGGCGAAAAGCAGAGCTTGAGGGATTCAGCCCTGGGTGGTGGGACTCAGATTTTGGCTTCAGCCCAGGCACCAAAAGTCTAATGCCAGCCCTGGCAACCCCCATAAACAGGTCACATCTCACATTGGGGTCCTGACATAGTTTGAGAATCACTGCTCTATGCTGAGGGGAGGGAGTTTTCCTGTGGGTGTAGTGTTATTCCACTTCCCAAGAGGTGGCAGCTATGTCAGTGGGAGAAGCTGTATCGGTGGGTGTGCAAGTTGTGTGTTTACCACATTTAGAAGTTTAATAAAACCCCATTTTTAAAACCATCTGTGGTCTGGGAATGGTGAAGGACGTCGATGAAGTGGGTTTGTCCTTCAAAGTCCTGGAGATCACGATTCCATGCACCTGTTGTCATGGGGATATAAAGCTCAGCGTAAGAGTGTTTGTTTGCAGCTCAATGTGGTCCTCAACTTCAAACCCAGTGTTCTTCTATAACTTTCTTTCTTTTTTTAAAAAAAAGAAAACATTTTCATTTCCATTCTCCATTATGTTCAGGAGCTCCACTATATGGGGGCTTGATATGATGTAAACATTCAACACGTTTCACTGTCCAAATGCATAAAAACCTAGCGAAGCTGTCCCTCATCTGAACTCAGTGCCTATCCTCTTAGTGGTCTAGTTTATGTTGTCAATCAATTAAATAAAGGTATCATTGAATTTGCATTTGCA